>NC_040024.1:153120-453120 GCF_000972845.2 Larimichthys crocea | reverse complement strand
GACACACTTTTTTTAAAAAGATATTTTTTGGCTTTTTCAAGCTTTATTTGACAGAGACAGCTGAAGAAGAATGTGGAGAGAGAGATGGAGAAGGACTGAGCCTTTGTACATGGGGCGGATGCTCTATCCAATACCCCACACTGCACCCACCTTCACATACATGGTGTTGTTTGATACGTTGCTTTTACACTGCTGGATTCTGTAGTAAGCATATAGCTGGGCAAGAAGGGTCGATGGCGACGATGATGATATTTGGTTGGTTGGTAGTTCTACTGCTGTAGGACTGGACAATAAACCAAACATGTAAGAACATGTACTCCTATGGTCATTTTATTTGAATAAATTGATAGCTAAGCAAGTAGCAACCCCACCGTGTCATCCCACAATCCACTGCAGACGTCCAGAATATTGAAGCGGTCATACAGTTAATAATCAGGGTTCATATTTTAGTAAGTAAACAGTCAGCTCATCTGATCCAGAGTCAGTTTTAGTGGACGGGATGGAGTGACTCTGTGTTGTCATGGAAAGAGATGAATACGCTGGTTGAACTGGGATAAGACTGGGCTGAGGAGGCCCAGCAGTGTTTATGATAACATCAGCCCTCCTTCCCCACTGGAGCAGCTTCCCTCAGGAAGGTCAGAGGTTCACACACACACACACACACACACACACACACACACACACACACACACACACACACACACACACACACACACACAAAGAAGGAGACTTGGCTTGCCTCCCCCAGAGTGTTTCCCGGTAGCTCAGAGCGGTTAAAGGGAACAAAGCCCAGCCATTGTATGTTGTGTGCACCTTTTGGACCCACAGGCCCGTGTGTTGTTGCACAGTGAACACACTCGGGCCACCCTTGGGCAAATGCTTTTCTAATCAGGGTTCAACCGAGTCTGGCTGATATTTGTGTTAGTGGATTGAAGCTGTCAAAATAAGAGATTTTCAGTGCTGTCATCCTTTCATCAAGTTCATGCCAAAAACACATGTTTAAGTCTGGGATGGTGAGTTTTGTCCTACCTAAAAATGAAGGGAGAAAATGGTCTGCTATGACTTGTTTTGTTGATGACAGTCCAGTAAAAATGACAGAGATGATTCAAAATTAGTAGCAGTGTTTGTTGATGACTGCTTGTTGTATGATTCTGTGCAGCTCTTGTTCTTCCATGTCCTCTTTTGAAGAGCGTTGCTGAGTTGGGGGTGCGGTGTTTGGTGGAGACAATCATCAATCTGCCCATCATTTTCTCAATGAATCAATTAGTCATTTGGTCTGTATGCCAACAAAAACAGTACAGAATACTCATTACAATTTCCCAGAGCCAATTTTGCACATGCATTAATTTTTCATTTTTTATGATCTCCTTTGCTAATATAAAGCAATGTATCAGGGCAACCCCCAGTTTCCCAGCTGTAATTACTGTGCAGTTTGCATAAAGGCCAATTAGAGCACAAGCTGTAAACGGGTACAATAAATCTGATATGTCATAAACAAGGCTGGATCCTCGTGTGCGTGGGATCTAGTATTACCTGGGGATCTGTTGTGATTTGTAATAATTGCTGCTGTAGTCTGTTTTTATTCACGTCAGCTGTGTATGGAGTCTGCAAAGAGCCGTCTTTATGTTTCCCCTTCTGATTAATGTGCTGGTGTATATTTCTTTGATTACTGGTTTGGTCTATAAAATGTCAAACTGTGAAAAATGCTCTTTATTCCAAACATTAAGGCTTTCAGTTCACAGTCATGTGATAAAGGAGAAGCATCGTTTGATGCTTTACCACGTACGTTGCTATTACAGTAGCTCATGTAATTGATGAGGTCTAATTGGTTAATCAAAAAAAATCTCTTGAGCTGCTTTTCAGTACCTACAGTACAATATTCAGTATTCTTTGTTTTGCTGCAATGCCTCCAGTGTTCTGTGCTTTGTTCTCCTCGTGGTGGAAAATGATGAGCCTGCAGTAAGAATGCTTCTGGCTGCAGATTCAGGAGCTTCATCTGCCTGCTGCCGATCATTGTAGTATTTGATAACGTGTCAGTGTGCTTCAAAAGAGGTGCTTCTCAGATCATCTAACAACATTTGAAATCCACTTTCAGACGGCAGGATTGGAGGACGAGCAGGTCCAAACACTTTGCCTTTGGATGTGGTTGGATGACTTTTCCTACAGCCCAGTTAGTTTGAAGCATACTGAGGCCAGCCTGATACATAAAGCCCATCCCATTTCTGTTCCTTTATTTAGTTGCTCTGGGAATGTCTGCTGTAAAAATGCCCCATTGCACTTCACCAAAACACTGAAACCACACAGCATTGTGAGCGAGCGAGGGAAGGGTACAGCACACAGGATAAAATACAAACAAATGAGCAGCAGGCCTGCAGGTAGTTGAGATCGGGTTAAACTGCAGTAAAAGACAGATCCTGTGCTTGTATTTCCTGTATGAAACCACATCTGGACTGAAGCACTGAGGTCCTGCTGTCCATATCCAAGTCCAGACCACAACAGATCCACACTGTCTCCTCTCTGTGGATCTGAATTGATTTTCTCATTTTAATTTAGCTCTCTCTAAAACTAAGTGAGCTCTGTAGGAAATGGAGACTGGATATTAAAGGACTGGGACATCCCTCTTAGTAATATTGAGTTCTTCTTTATTAAAAAAAGGATTGCTGGGACCAATACAGGCTCCTGTAAGTGCAGTTTTAATTTGTTTGCTAGCAGAACCAATGGAAGTGTTGTTGCATGGGCACCGAGTTAATAAATTGACCTCCGGTCTCATGTGACCTCCGGGGATGTGCTAAACAAGAGCCTGTTGTTAAGAGCAGGAGGGGAGCCGGACAGCCAGCACTCACACGCCATACCTCAAGTGAGAAGGCCAGCTGCTGACTTTGAGAAATAATGAATGAGGGAAGGAGGAGTGTGTGTGTGTGTTGGGTGGGTGTGGGTAAGTGTGTGTGGGGGTGTGGATCTCTCCTTTTCCACATTGTTATTTTATAAAATTTAGAAAGGGTTAATTATTTTTCATGAGTCTAAACACTGAGGCTGCATTCTGAAAGAACAAGTGTGTGTGTGTGTGTGTGTGTGTGTTGTTTCGGCTTATGCTGGTAGCTCTGTCATATTCTTTAAAACCAGTACAAACCCAGCGCCTGAGTGCCTGGAGTCAAACCCCCTTAAATTCCAGTTGCTTTCCTCCTGTTGCTTTTCAGGCATACGTACCTAGAGAAAGCGAAGCTGTTGCCGAGCACCGCCTCAGCTGAGTGTGTAGGTTAAAGGCAGCTCTCAGTAGCTCTCTCCTTTGTGATTACGACAGCTGTGGTTAGCCTGGACTCCAAACAGCTTCACTGAGCTCAAACTGTGATCCAGCCTCACAGCACCAAAAAAAACAAAGTCCCCGGCTCCAGCTCTGTACGTTAGGGCTGAGACTGGACTTTATTCTGGTGCACAGAAACCAAAACATGGTGCAGAGTATAGCTTGGGCAGCTCTGACAGCTCCTAGAATAGCTGCGTAGCGTGGAGTGGACGCAGCAGGGGCTGGTACACTTTAGCTTTTCTTGGCAGGTTGTTGCTGCTGCTATGGGAGTTAGTGTGAACTGTACCATGTGCTCTTGTAGGATATTATAGCCATGGTAGTGTTCTGGCACCAGGAAAGGCTACGTTGGTCAGTCCACTGTTTTGATCCAGCATGAAATATGAAATATGCGGGCAAGTCCTGCAGGGATCACTCCAAAATGATGACTCTGTTGTGGTTGACATTTTGTGTCTGATCCAGACATCCATGTCCATCACTGAATCAATGAAAGTAACTTTGGCAATCCATAACCCATAATTCAGTTATCGCCATCATTGGTAGGGTTGCAAAATTCTGTGAATTTTCAGTTGGAAACTTTCTATGGGAATTAACGTGAATTTATAGGAATTAAGGTTAATAAACCTTGAATTTACAAAATGGAAGGTTGGCCCTTAAGAGGGAACTTAAATATAGTTTGGGAAAAATATATTTGGGAATATTTCCAATATTCCCCAGCTTATCTTCCTATGGAAAGTTACTGGAAATTTACCAGAAACTTTCCGATGCAAGCATGTTAGCATGCTAACATATCTCACAGAGCCAGGCTGCAGACTCCTGGTCCTGTTTGAGTCATTTTTAGAATGTTCTGAAACCAAGTCAGACTTCCTGCTCAGCATGAGCTGCATCTGTTTTCAGGAATCCTGTCTAAGCATGACTTCATCCCAGTCCACACATGACGTTTCATCACTTTTTCATGTGTTTATGCCCTTAACTAGACGTTTGTGATGAACCTATAAAATGTGTTTACCTCTGGGCAGTGCAGCTCTGCAGACAGAGGAAGCCGTCAGGGAGTGGCACAGACTTGAACACTGCCAGCCAATCACTACGAGCTCGAAGCAGCAAGGAGGCCGAAATAATAACTATCACTTTTCCCATATTGTTGACGTGTTCTTTTTTAGTTCAGTGTCGAGTGATGCAACGTCCTCTTAAACAAATGGCCTGGTTTGAGAAGCTGCCTAAGCTGCTAGAAAGTACCAAACTGCACTGTCTGGTTATGGTCGGCTTGAGCATGCCCTGATTTCGTGTGTGTGTGTGTGTGTGTGTGTGGCGAGCACAGCATTTGTCTGTAGGCCTCTCTGTCAGTTGTTTACATCTGTTCCGTGTCATTAAATGAGACTGTGTGCATGGATGTTGGTGCTGTGTGTGTGTGTGTGTGTTCACCCCCCGTCTTTTATTTCCTCTGTGATGCGGATGTGGCTTGCCTGTTCACTCAGTCTTCACTTCTGCTTTGTCTGTCTTCTTCTCCTCGCGTCCTCACCGCCTCGCCTCCACGATTGCCTCACACACTCCGTCAGCCGACGTGTTTCCATCCGACCATCGAGCCCGCTTTAAAGGACTTTTGTTGTAAATGTCAGTGACAATAAGATGCCAGATGGATCTTCTTTTTTCCTCAAAAAAAGATTCATGTGGAAACTGGAAGGAATCTTTCATGAACTGATAAATGCTGGACAAGTATGAATGGTGTGGCTTGTATCATTCTAGAAGTCAGTTATTCAGTCCAGTGGAGTGTAAATGAGCCTGCAGTGTTTGTCATGCTTTACAGTAATTTCCAGTATTTTTAGTTTCATGTCTCAGTGTTTCTCTCTCTCTCTCAGTCTGTCTGAAACCTGCTGCTGTGTTTTCTCTCTCAGAGCACAGCAGCTGGTGGGGAGGGGGGGTTCCTCCTCAGTCCCATGGGGAGGTAACTAGAGTAAAGGCAGAGACACAGACAGGAGAGGCTGTAGGACAACACCACCACCAGTCTGCCAGCAAACATATACTGTGCCATACATAGCCCGCTCTGCAGTCTGGATGTGTGGAGGAGGGAGCACGGGGCAGACCTTCTCCACAGTTGCCATAGCTATTGTTCCTCAGGCACTGAGTAATGAGGATACATGTTATCAGGCAACTGGAGGAGAGCAGCTCGGAGCTGCTTTACAGTGTGGAGGCCTTCCTGTTTGACCACATGTCAGCTGTATGAGTTGACAGGATCTGAAATTTCTTCTGCACCAGTTTCATCATATGTAACTTCAGAATGGGGAAGTCATTTGTTTCAGCTGTGGTGGGTTTGAACTGTGTTCAGCTTCACAGCAGCGTTCTCTCGGCCGGTGTGGCCTCATCCATTATGTCACAGGCAACAGCAAACTTTGCCTGTGTCGCCTCAGACCACAATTATCATCAGTTACAATGACAGAAGAAGCAATGAATAAAAAGTCATCCGAGTTGAATTTTAATCAGCATGTTTGCTGTGAAAAGTTAAAAAGATACTGAACCTGCAGAATATTTTTTACTTCAGAGGTTGGAACTGCTGAATTTTCCTTGTACAAATAACTGATCAAAATTGGATTTTTACTTTATTTATTTATTACTTTTTATTTCCTTTCAATAAGTGCAGTTGTGCAGTTCAGTCACATGTTCAGAGATACAACACGTAACCTTGCAGTACATCCTTAACCCTCTCTCTGCACTGTGTTTCTATGAGCCTCACCCTATGAGCTTCTTCATATTTATTTGGTTATTTTCTCTATTTTTAGGTATAAGACAAGATGTTTAAAAGGCAGTTCTATATCTTGACATTTTTTCAATTTTTTTTTTAAAGATTATTTTTTAGCCTCTTACACACAGGCCGCTTAACCCACTACGCTACCGACCACCCCCCTATCTCGACATTTCTGTATATTTTGCCAGTGTTCTGATCATTTTGGACAGCCTCAGGAAATGTGTGTATGTGTGTGTGTGTGTGTGTGTGTGTGTGTGTGTGTGTGTGTGTGTGTGTGTGTGTGTGTGTGTGTGTTTGTCTTCTCTAGAATCATAGCCACATTTGTATTCCCGCTCTGTCATGACACAAGCTAGCTTCTTCTCCATCTTAGCTACTAGCATGGGAACCGCTACCTCATGCAAGGTCAAGACCACATGATCACCAAAGCTGGTCCCTACTGATGAATTGCCAAGTCATGATCCACCCAGGATGGAGCACTGTTAGATCTATCTTTTGAGAGACGCACGTTTCTAACCAATAACACCAGCATTATTGGATCTAGTTTTTATTTTTTCATTTCCTAAAACAGCTGGTCACTGTTGTTTTTTTATAGCCAAACCTTATTCACACAGGGATAAATGGTGCATTTGTTCGGACTATTTTTAGCGGCAGATGAATCCACATTTGGTGCTCTAGTGAATATTTGGGGCAGCAGGGAGGGGGTTGTGTGTGTGTGTGGTTCTGATGAATGAACTTGTCACCCAGAGTTTTTGGACAGCTCATTGTTGGTTTTCCTCTTTTCAGTAATAAAATGACAGCACACTGTTAGCCTGATCCTTTAACTAAAAAAAATTCAAGCCTTTATTTTGAAAGGTAGTGAAGAGCGTGTCATGTGGTTAATCTCTACATTGACCATCACAGCTATCTCAGTGATGCATGTGTAAAGTTACCACAGGACCCCTTCTGTTTAAACCTCTGACTCAGATGATGCAGTGGCTGGACTGGGGCCTGCTGACCCAGAGATGTGAAAGCAGGCCATCATGTTTGCATCTGTATTTTCTTTATCTGTCGTGTTGGAGCTGCTGTGTCCTCCAGGCTCAGCAGGAAGCCATTAGTTAATGGGCCTCAGTCCCACTCCCCCCCGGTTCTGTGTTTGTCCCACAACCCAACGTAACACTATAAGAGTGTGTGTAAATAATCTAATGCTGTGGAGTGGACCGCTTGGTGAATAATGAAAAAGCAGAGGGCCTGCCTGTCTTATGTAACCCAGCAGATCCATTAACTCCCGCAGTGTTTGGTGTCCAGATGGCTGATTCACTGAGGAAGGCAGAGCACCACAGAGAAGGCATGGGGCCTATGAGGGGTTCAAATGATGAGCTCTGTGTATACACACTCACTACAAGTTAAGTTACACTCATCCAAATTCATATAGGACGAGTGTAGCTAGTTACTAAACTGTCCTTTCCTCTCAGAGGACGTGACTCTGGACTGTACTGTACTGTAAGGATGTTTCTGTCATTTTTCATAAGGCTTCCAAATAAAGGAAGTCCAAAGAGCATTTTTAATGAACTGAGAAACTTCCATGACAGATTTATACAAAGTGTACTATTGAGCAGTGATATGTGGGGGCCTGCACTCGTCTTGTGGGATGACCAGGGATTAACCCCTGACAGTAGTCTGGCTAAAATAGGTCAAGAGAGCTGAATGTTCATTGTCTTCTTATTGTGTTGAAGTATAAAGAGGTGCTTGCTCTTAGATTGCTTAGATAGCATGGTAACAGACACACTGAGGCAGGGACTCTTTACTGTTCCACTTTCCTTGCTCTACACTTTATTTCTACTGCATGTTACCCAGTTCTTGACATCTTAGTAGCCACTGTATTTTTTGTTATTTCCATGCAGATGATATTCAGTTGTACATTTCAGTTGGGAAGACGTCATGATTCTATTTTGTGGGTTTTCTTTTTTTGTCCTTCAGCCTCCCACCCTCTGCTCCGTCCTGCTGGAGAGCCCTACCCCGCACATCTTCTAAGCGCACACATGTGCCAGTTTAACTGTCAATGGCGTGGTCATACCTAGTAATGCTTTCAACAGTTAGTCTATGATAAAACATGTCATTTCATAATGTGACATTTTTATTAAATGATTCTACATTTTGATTTTATGTGCACAATGTGTCTTTGGCATATATTTAGTCAGTTAAATACTGTTTAATGAAGAATCATAAGAGTGACGATTATGTTTGGGGAGCATCGTCTAAAACTAGTGACAGAGTATTTTTTTCTTGTTTGATACTAAATACTTTGTATTTTGTCATATTTTGTTGCCTCCTTCTAATTTATGTTTCTATTTTTAGTCTCATCTGAAAAAACCCTTTTCTCTGTGTCCAGAAAGTTCTAGTTATATATTCAATCTAACTTAATCCAATCCTTTTCTAACCGTTCCTTAACCACACTTGATTAATACACGGGTGGTAATAGCTGCAGTGTGTGTGTGCACGTGGGGGTGATTATGTGTGCTGCTGACGTGTGTTTTTCATCAGAAGAACATCTGGAAGGCTAATTAATACTGTGACTGTCTTCATATGCACAGTGCCCCTCATAGACTCCGGCAGCACGCTGTTTGCTGAGCGTGCTGCTGTGGAACTGTGACCTGAATCATCTCAGATGTCTGATACCAGCCTGCAGGCTCCATGCACCATGGTGGAATTGCATAAACACTTACACTGTTTTTTCTTCTGTGGTCTAACTGTTGTGACACTCCTGCAGTGTGCATGCCGTTGCCATGGCAATTCTAACACTTTTACACTTGCACCATCTGTTTAGCGTTTGCCTGTTTGTCACTTTTAATAGGTTGAGATATGATCTTTGCGCAGATTGAAAAATCATGGCAAAGGACTGAACGTGGCTCGCTGTTAGCTACACTGCAACGTATTTCCTTCTATTCTGGGCCCACTGCGCTCCCTAAATGACTAGTTCTTCATTCTCATTCTCTGTCAATGCAAGCCTTGTTTTCTGTGTGCTTCATTCTGTGTCCTCAGGAGAGTGTACTCGTAGTGTGTTTCCCCTTTTGCATGAAGCTTTGCGCTTTGCATACGAGAGGCAAACCCTGCAGTCTGCAGGAGGGAAGGAAGAGTGGAGGAGGAGGAGGAGGTGGTGGAGAGAAGTAAATATGAGAGATGGGAGAGGAGGAAGGAGACAGACTGAGGGGAGGCCAAGTGAATCATGTCTGACTTGATTTGCCAAGCACAACACGTGAGAAGAGTTCATCCCTATCATCACATGAAGTGTCTTTAGCATGGTTTATCCCAGACTAAGGCCCCTGCTCTACACACTGTAGGCGGGGGTGGACCAGGCAAAGGTGTTGACAGTAATACAATAGTCTTGGACGTGGTTAGCTTAGCCAAGCACAAATACTGGAAAGGGGATTAATCTGCCCACGTAGCTCCACCAAAACACTCTTATTTACATGTAGCATCTTGTCATATCGCTGAGTCACCTTAGACTGACTGGCAACCACACAAGACATCTCAGTTACTACTCAGTCACAGAGCCGTGGCAGATGCAGAAATGTGATGCACCATGGGAAATAAATGTAGAGGTGAATGTGAGGTGTAAAGTGAAAGCAAAAGTCCCACATGCTAACAGAGGTGACGGCTGGGGCTGTTATGGTGTGGGAGCACGTTCCTCTGCTGCCTTCAAGGACACAGAAAAACACAGTGACATGTTCCACATTGCAGACATAGTTGGTGAGAAAATGGCTAAAAGAAGTCAACACAACATGTAAATTGCCACTTTTGGTAGTTCGTGCTGACTCCATGTGCCTTGCAGACTCTGGCTTCAGTCAGTTAGTCACGTGGCTGTTGTCAAATGAGCACAGCTTTCCTTTTTAGAGCCAGGAAGTGAACCTTGAGTTCACAACACTTTCCCTCACAACGTGTTCCCAAGATTAACAACTGACCTAAGTTTTTAAACGTAGTTGACGCCGCTCCAAACGTCTGGCCCTGATTTGAACGTTGACTCACTCGCAGTACCCAGCGCCAGTTCCATCTCCATCGCTTCACTCCTCTCCAGAACACGGTGTAGTTATCTCGGCTGTCAAACTCAGGCCTAGTCACGCAGCACAGACTCACCCACACACGCACATGTGCTAACGTAGCCGCGGAGTTGGGGCCTGTGTCGTCAGCGTGGCTGTAACTAACACTGGAACAGGAATTAACACCGCCACATCCTGTCTTACAGCACACACAGAGCTGTGTTGTCATTGGCAACGTCGTGAAATGAACCCAAACAGCATCCGATGGAATGGCGGGCTCTCGCATAATAAATGAGCCAGTATTTGAATTGATATTCATGATTTTGTATAGAAGACATTAATATGAGAGTCAACACTGGACTTCTATCATTGTTAACATGCATCCATCTTCAGCCACTCCACTCTCCCTGTGACTCAGTCATGTCAGGGTCCTTCCCAGCAGCCCCTCCAGCCCTGTGGATTCAAAGCAGTGAAGAGCTCCTCTTTTTGTTGAGTCACTCCTCTCGTGGGGTTTTGGCACCCTCATGGTTGGCCTCTTTGTTTTTTTTTTTTTCCTCCTCTTTCTGGCTGCTCCTCAGCCTCCTTTGTCTGCGCTCTCCTGCTGGTATTATATGCCTGTTACTCATTCACTCCACCCCTCCTTCTGTACCCTTTTTCTTTTTCTCGTGAACGTCACCTCCCTTCTTCAGGACGTGCTATGAGCAGAGCCTCATTTTGTGAACACACAAACACTGTACACACACACAGGGAGGCCCCGGGTCTTCCATTTCAGTGTCACGCTCAGGGCTCAGCGGAGTGTGTGAGTGTGTGTTTCTTGGCTGAGTGACACGGAATAAATTTTCAGGCATTCTGCATTTGGAATTGGCGTCCTTGATGCTTCTTCTGTGCCACCCAGCTTGTCAGATGAGACAGAGCCACAACTCAGATAAACACGCACTAATAAGAAAGTTCAAATTCAAAGCAGAGATCATACAAATCTGTTTTGGGATGTTTCCTCCTCACCCTCTGACTTCTTTGCATACCAGTGCTATGAATTTCCTCGCTCTTTCTCGTTTTACGTGTTTTTCTCAGATATCAGATCTTCATCAGGTGTCGCATAAATCTTTCTTTGTCTTTCATGGAAAAATTCTTAATGCCTTTATCGTGTGCCCTTTTAGAATGCTGTCACCACCCTAAAGCAGGTGAGGCATTCAGGAATCTGATAGCCTTTTGTCTTTGAAGGAATTTCTTTGGTAAGCGTGCTGAAACACAGTTGACTGCAGTAGCCGTGCAGTAAACGGCACCTGTTTGAGGCTTTGAGTTATTTTTGAAGCTCCCTCCATGACAGAGACTGACAGCGACCATTGATTCTTCACAAGCCTGCTCGCCCTGTCTGCCCGCCAAGAGTCTTCCTGCCAAGAATGAGCTTCCATCCTCCGTGGGCTCCTTTCAGGTCATGTTGTGGACAATAATCATCTCATCTGTGCATCGAAAGGTGACCGACGAACAAGGTCAGAGTTGAAGCAGCTTGACCTTGGCAAGGCATCAAATCTGAACGGTGCACAATGCCAAAGGTTCAGGCCAGGTGATGCTTCAAAAACTAGCATCTAGAGCCAACGGTGTTTCATATGAATACACACCATTAACCAATCATGTTTGAGAAACGATCTGCCTTCATATGCAGAGACCTGTTCATAGAGATTAGCGTCTTTCTCATTATTCTAGCGTATCAGACTGCAGAGGCCTGGCCTGGATAACCATGCTTATCAATTTTCCAGATATCTGCTAGCTACTCTGGAAGCTCACATTGACCCCAGAGGCTAAATCAGTGTCAGAGGATAGCCCATGGGATCAGAGATTGTGAATAACTACACTCAAAGGTGAAGTGACCCTAACCCTTCAGATAGGGGGTAATGACATTCACAGGGTCGCATACAAGAAAAGAGACTTTAGACAGTCATTGGTCAGGAGTGCAGATGTATGACTGTGTGTTTTTGGTTGTTCTCTCACATGACAGAGGCGTAGACACGGTGTGTTTGAGAACTTGTTTTTGAAGCATCCTAGAGAAGGCCTCAGGGCTGATCCAGGCACATATTAATGAATCTGTATGAGCTGAAATAAATCTTCAGTGAGCCTGCTGTTGCAAAACCTCTCTCCTTAACAACAGCTCCCGTTAGCAGAGTGTTTCACAGCATGTGTGGTTGAACCTTTTATCTCTGCTCTCTCTTTCACATCAGCAAAGTGTGCAGAACATGGAGGTAGCAGCGTCTTGTTTCATCGCTGGTAGAAATGACAAACGCTGGTGGCTGCAGCTCATCAGCTGTTGTTAATCAGCGTTACAGACAGTAACTTGGCTAATGTGCAGTCGAAGTTCTGTCTGCAGCTGGTGTGTGGAGTGTTTCTTCAGTCACAACAACTCCAGTAGCATGAGACGTCTTCTCATTGGCTGAACGTGTTTAGTTCATATCTATCATTTCAAAGTTTGTCATCTTCATAGTTTTAAAACAGAACTTTAAGTATTTGGATCAAATAGCTTGTGAGACATAAGGCACGTTAGATTTGGAAGGCAACACATGTTCCTTCAATGTTCCAGATACATTTTTGAATCAACATTTCAGAGCTCTGGCTTCGTGCTGAGCATCTTAGGCAGCTTTCTGGATGAATGAAGTTACAGCTTGAGCAGGTTGTTGTTGAGTGAACACTAGGCAGCTGTCATTGTGGTAAAAAACCAAAGAAAAGAAGGTCGGTGGGAACCGTACTGAGCACCGACAGGTGAATTCAGGTATCAGTTTCTAAACCTGATTTTGAGCGAGTCCGGACTAGTGCCGAAATGTGGCTGTTGATGCACCAAACCACACCTGGTTTTCACCATAGCAACAATAACATGATGAGTTAATCGTCCCATAACGGTGGACAGCGTGACATCAGGTATGTCAGACGGTTTACAGGAGCTGTCTTGTGACTTGAAAAGGTAATACGATTTGCACACAGATTAGATTGTTAATTGACTCTGACAGTGCGCAGCAGCATGTGCAGGCACTGTTTATACATGCTTCATAATGAAGACTGAAGAATCTGAACTGTGTCATCTTTGGAAACCATTACCAAGTGAAACAAGTGTTGAACTATCAGGCTGCATGATGTACAACTGGAAGAATCCAGAGTCATAAAATGAAGTGAGACTTTTGAACAGCAGCGTAAAGACCTGGCTCATTATGTCAGTGTGTCTGAGTGAGGCCCAGGTTATGCAACACATTCTTGAGTATGAGCATATATGAGTGTATTTCCTTTGTTTTTCCATAATGTTAAACCGTTTGATGTTTGATGGAGCTTTCCTGGAAACTTGAGTTGTGCTCACACTCTGTCATAAGTTCTGGAGGTCAGTGGGTCAGCAGTGATGTACGTGTCTGAAGTGGATCGTCCATCACATCCTGACCTGTAATTAGACACAGTGTTCTGCTCTGACGGGCCAACCCTCCTTGTTCTGCTGATCCTTTGATATCCTGTTTACACACGGCTGAACAGACGTCTGAAATCCCTTCGTAAGATGAAGCTTCTGAACTTTTATCTTTATCACATGGTCTTTATCAGCAGATAGGGTTTGCTCAAGTGTCATTGACACGGTTCATTGATATGCAAGCTCAGTTGCTATGAATATATATTACCCACAGCAGTTTGGGCAACAGATCTATCTCCATGACAACCGAGAAAACTCTGTATATTGATAAAGATCATGTGACGCAGTTGAAAGTTGTTTTGTCAGACCTTCTTAAAGTCACCGCTGCACCACCGGAAGAAGGGGGGTGTGGTTTGGTGACCTAAGCTGCCACCGTGTATGTCACCTGCCTCCAGATCAGCCAATCATCTGGAGTTCAAATTCAATTGCAATAGCTGCGTTTGAACCAGCAGAGAGAGGGGTCAATGCATATTTATAGCCCAGTATATAGAATAAAATGCTCCACAATGTGAACGTGGACCTGAATCCAACAACAACATGACTGAATCCCTCGGAGTAAACTCGGTTGTAAACTCAGTTCCAAGTTTCATGCAGGTCCAACAACAAACACGTACATCAACAGACGGCAGGAGGCTGCTGCTGTGTGCTGCGTGGGCTGAAACTCTGTAAGCATGTTGCACTTCTGGCAACACAAATGAGTGATTTCATAGCAGGTGTTTTCTATTAGCTGTCAGAGGAGCTGTGTGGAGACGGAGCCAGCGTACGCTGAAACTCGCAGAGCACACTGCAGCTTCAATGTGGCAGCTAAGACGGTCTAAGAGTATGACTCAGGACAAAGACAGGTGAAGTCAGAGCGGCTCCAAACCCCCCTCAGGTACTGTGCCTGGTTCCCATCATAAACACCTACACATGTCTGTGCTTGTGTGCATCTGCTTGGATGCTTAACCAAGCTCATTTCTCCAGGTTAATGATAGGTTGACCCCGTTCTTTAAGCCTATCGCAGAATCAGCACGGTCACCATGGTGATTCCACAGGGGTCAGTCCAGGTCAGCAGAGACTTTAAAGTGGCCAGCACAGATTAATCCTGTCAAATGAGGTGACGCCCCGTGACCTGTTCTGTCTCTGAAGAAACTTATTGACTTTCTGTGTCAGATTGTAAATACTCAATATGAGTAGATGTCTTTTGTCATGAGAAATATGTTTTCCACTCCCCTGTCCCCTGTCAGTGGGTTAGCTCATCTGCTGAGCTTTTAGTTTTACAACATATTAATATGGGTTTTCATCATCTGCCATGTGAAAACTTCAGATTTATGCACAGTTAGAAGTAGAAAGTGCTGTGGTCAGAACTCGGTCACACTGGACGTCAGTGTGCGTCTGATCAGAGATCAGATCAGAACAGTTTCTGTCTCTGCTGTCTCTACATCACTGCTTCAAAGTTCACATCCTGCCATGCTCGTGCTTGTGCTTGTGCTCGTGCCCGTGTGTTGCTCTGCACTAAGTCTCTGAGTGTAGCACACAGATTACAAACAGCCTGTCAGAACACATTTGACACTCACTATGATGCCAGCTGTGAACTGTCTCCAGACAATCTGGAAACTAATCACAAGGCCCAGGGTGAGTCAGACCCTCGAACCGGAAGGACCTCACTTCTTGTCATGATGACATGTCGGTCCTCCTCCTCCTCCCCCTCCTCCTCCTCTTCATGCAGCTTTGTTGAGCCTGACAGAGTTGGCTCTGGACCAGAGAGAGAGTCTGTTTAAAGCCAGCGTCCTGCTGTCTGAACCATGGCAGGCCAGTGAGAGACTGGACTGGACCGGACTGCCCATTCCACAGCACGTGCTTTTCCCATGATGCTCATAGTCAGTCGGTCTGGCTTTGTTTCACAGCTACCAGGACATTTGGGCAGAAATGCCTCTTAGGGGAAAAACTAAGCAGAGAGAGAGAGAGAGAGAGAGAGGACGCCTTGACCTTTTTGAGCTGTTAGAATGTGTGTGTACTCAATCAGACAAATCCAGGACACTTCTGTGTTAGTGTACGAGCTGTGCAGCAGCAAAGTTTCAAAGCAGCACTTCCTTTTTAGACTGCAGCTCCCAGATATCTGCTTGTCTTTAGAAACAACACATACAGAGACGAGACAACCTCTCCATCCCCCAGAGCGCACACACACAGACACATGCGCACACACACACACACACACACACACTATTCCACCCCCACCTATTGTTCATACAGTTCCCCTGCAGCTATGGGACAGTGAATACTGGAAGAGATCAGGCTACTGTACACTATCGAGCCACTCGCACATTTACTGTATATACAGAAAACTCTCTCACACACATACATTAAACCACGTGGGTGTGTTTATTAAGGCCATGTGAAATGGTCCTGAATGAAGATGAAACTCTTTGTTCACTACTAAGCCGTATAGAATATATAGTATCCTTTGTGCTTCGTTGAACGTACAGTCAGACCTCATTTCTTTTATTCACTTATTCTGTCCATTAGTTATCAGCTATTCTTAGAGATGAGAAATGGGCTGGGTTTGCCATCTTCTCTTGATTTTGGTTGTTCAGTTGGATCTCGATTAGGACTGCAACTAAAAATAGTGAAATGAAGCTTCATAATCTCCTGAGACGTCCTCGTTTTCCATCTTAAAACTCCAGATTTTCACTTTACCCAGTCACAAGACAAAGAAAATCAACACGGCTGTTGGAACCAATGAACATTTGGCATTTTATTTCTAGTAAAAAATGATTCATCCATTTTTTTAGTTGTTCCAGCTCTAAAGTTGATGAAGAAAAACTAAGTCTTAAAGGAAGTCTGACGCAATGAACAGGATGAAAGTCTTCCAAAAGTCCCCATAGAAGCCCAAACAAAGAGGAGCTGCCTCCTCCTCCTCCTCCTCCTCCTCCTCCTCCAGCCCTGCTGCCTCCAACAGCAATCAATAAAAAGCCATTGGGCTGTCTGCCATTGACAGACTTCTGTCTCATCCGGCTGCCAGCGAGAGCTGTTTGGAATAACTGCAGCTCTATAGACAATATATGGAAGCTTTGTAGTGCCTGCTGCACGCTCACTTTTCTTTTATTCCACACACACCCTGACTTTTGTGTAGAGCAGAGGATATGTTGATGACGGGGTCAATACTGAGCTCACTGTCAGGAAACATGAATGTTTGGGAAGGTGAGGCAATGCCTGGAAGGTAAACCGTTTCTGAGGGAGTGAGGAGAGAAACTGAAGACACAAAAGTTCAGAATCTGATGATTGAGGGACATTTGGAGAAGGAGAAGAAACTCTTCAATCAGACCAGTCAGAGAAAATATTTACAACATCCTCCCGCCTGATGAACAGTTGTTCATCACTATCATGTTCATTACATCACAATGCAATCACTTATTGGAGAATTAATTAATCTCTACTGGATAAATAAGCTGAACAGGTCTTCTTAATAAACTGCCTGTGGATGTATGAACTCTACAGGAGTGAACGAGTCCATCTCTCCCTGGAAACAGTTGAGTTATCCTGCCTATGTTCCAGGTCTGTCGGGGTGTGTTGTCCTCACTGACCAGGATGACATCTCCCACTTTCAGCTCAGTGGGTGTAGATGTCTCACAGTTGTGAGCTGATTTCAAGTCCATCAAGTAATCCTTTAAAAAGCTGGTTTCTCTGCCGGTATCTCCATCTCTTTCCCATGTTCAACACAGCTTCCACCTCTGTGAGCATGGTTGTTAACTCCTCAGAACCTAAACATGCTTTCCCCAGGATCTTCCTCACAAGTCTCTCCCAGAAGCCACCCCGCCAAGCAGCTCTCTCAGTGATGAACTTCATGTGATTCCTCTGTGAGCTCTGATCCTTTCACTGACTTCCAAAGGTCATGCTCTGCTCTTTTAAATGTTTTGGCATTGTCTGAGTAAATGGTCTTACACAGCCCTTGTCTAGCAATAAATCTCTTTAAAGCCAAGAGAAACTTTTCAGTAGTAACTCTAAATGCAGTACTCTAGTGACTGCACAAGTGAAAAGTGCAATGTATGCTTTCTTAGGCTGTCCACTAGACCTCACATACAGTGGACCTGTAAAATCTACGCCAGTTACTTCGAAGGGCGGTGACTCTGACTCTGTCTCTGGGTAATGGAGCAGTCACTTGCTGAGCTGGTTTCACCTTTAACCTCCTACAGATGTAACGACGTGATACCACCCACTTAACTAGCTGTCTCCCTTTTAAAACCCAGTATCTCTCCCTCATCTGAACTAGAGTATCCCTGACTCTCTCATGGCAGTGCTGAACTAGTAGCTCAGAGTATCTGTGTTTTGTAGGTAGCACATATGGGTGTTGCTCCCTGAGTGCTGTAACCTGCCACCTACACTAATGAGCCCATTTTCATCTAAAATAGCTTCAAGTCTTTGATTTTAGAATCTCTGCTGGTGTCCTGTCCTGAAACTAGCTGACTGATTTCTTGTACACTCCTGCTGCAGTGAGCTCCTTAGACGTTAGCTCTCCTTGCCTCTTTTGACTGGATCTAGCATTAGCTCTGAAGCTATTTACCCATACAGTTTAATCTGCCGTACTTGTCTAGGTCTAACAGTGGTTCAGCTGGTTCAGGGCTGGTGAGCTGTACTGTTGTCTGAAACTTAGACCTAAGCTCAGAGCTCACCTCATCTTCCATGGTGAATGGAAGGTGCATGAACCTGTGCAAATTCACCAGATTTGAGAGCCAAGTAGACACAACGTGCAGTGGAGCACACAACAGAGACAGATGCTGGTGGAAATGTGCTGAAAGTGATTTCTATTTCAAAATAAAAAGCATTTGTTATTGTAACCTATTCTTATTATTATTCATCTATTGTCAGAGAGAAAAATATTTACAACACAAGCTAAATAAGCCTGCCTGCCATGTACCAAGTCAAAAATGCTTTTCTTCCGTATATTTGGCATACTGAGAGATAACGGAATAATTAATGTAGGGACACAAAATGCAAAATGAATAGTTTCAATTTTTAATTGAATTTATATTGTATTTAGGGCTGCAACCAACAGTTATCTATGGAAGTGATTAATCTGTAGAATAAATGAGTCCAGGTTTACGTCTTAAAATTGTAAAATTATAATTAATAATATAATAATAATAATAATAATTTCCTGTTATTGACTATGCTTTGCATTCTTCTAACCATGAGTGAACACCTAATCAGAGAAAATGATCCTGATCACTAGGATCTCTAAATCTGAGAGTTGTATTCAAATAATAAAGTCAATTTGATAAAGTGTGATGGAAATCATCTGTAGGAAGTGTTTTTGTTTGGCTTATTGAGTAAAGATGAAATAATACTCTCACTCTTCAGGCTGAGCAGTGACAAAGTTGTGAAGCTGTACATGGCCGGATCAGCTGAACTGTTGATTGACATCAGAATAAACTGCTCTCCACGTCCTTCAGGAGGACGGCCCACATACAGTAACTCTGGAAACAGAAAGCGGGAAGCAGCCAATAGCAGCTATTTTTGGAAACGCTCACCCACTTTGGTGAGAAGTGGACGAGTGTTGGTCCATGCCAGGACTCTGTCAGAGCGGTGTGGGCTCCCTGCTCGGAGCTGTTTGTTCAATATCAGACTGGTGCTTTTGGTGCTGTCATACTGTAAATATAGAAGCAGACAATGAATGCGATTGAAAGCTTGTATTTTAAGCTGATGGCAGGACAGTTGTAAGAAAATCATGGGAATTGTAGGTTTCAGTTTGACCCTTGGCACTAAAAATCAGGACATCATCTTCTGCTGCTTTCTTTTTGAGCACTCAAACAACCCTAACTGTCTTCTCTTCTTGATTTGGAAACATTTATTTTGAATTCCACGTTTGATCTCAAGTGCTGAAATAGTTGTATTTATTGTTGCATATTTTGGTGAAAGCTCTCACTGTTTGTCGTGGCGTTTTCATGGCACGCTGCCAGGATTTGACAGTTGACAGTGGCAGGAAACATGAGGGCAGAGAGAGGTGAACGACATGGAACAAAAGTTTACAGCTGGATTTAAAGCTGCTGGTCACAGTGTTTGCTTTAGACCAGCGGATCAGCAAGACGCTTCACTTCCAAAAGAAAGAAATCAGAATTTGAATGTCAGACAGACAGAGCGAGCTCTTTTGCATATTCCCATCCCCACTGGATCTCCAAGCAGTCTGTTTCAGATCAAAATGAAGTGTTCATTGTGTCTTTCTTCTATTGTGTGTTGGCAAATGTGGAGAAGTTGTGATCATCAGTGTGATGTCTGATTCTTCTTGTGTTGTCAGATCTGTCTAAGAACCGCCTGTGTGAGCTGCCGGAGGAGCTCTGTCAGTTCATCTCTCTGGAGACGCTGAGCCTTTACCACAATGGGATGCGTTCACTGTCCTCCAGCCTGGGCAACCTCCAGGCCCTCACCTACCTCAACCTCAGGTAACTCAACAACACACACACACACACACACACACACGTTACCATCGGACCCACTTGGCACAGATGGTGCAGCAGCTTACTGTGTTAGGTAACCATCAGTCTCTGTCTAGTTAATCCAATAAAAGCTTTTTATTTTGACTCTAACAAAAGCTCTCAGGGGTGCAGGTGAACTGAACAAAAGGTCCTGACTCAACATCAGAATGAAAGACAACAGTTGTTACATTCAGTGTGAGCGATGTGAAGCTGGATTGATCCAGATTTTAGTCCCTTGTCCTCTTGTAGCTTGTGTTTCATTCAAACTAGTCTGACAGGTCTGTTAAACGTCAAAGAAGAAGTGACTGACAAACACTGCTGGCTCCATGATTTCTGTTTGTCCCAACCTGTTAAAGATCACAGTGCACGCACTGCTTAACTCACAGTCCCATGACAGCATTACTGCAGCACATCATGTAAACCAGGAGTTCAGACTTTTTGCACTGCAGTTTGTTTTCAGTGGTGACGTGTGTCAATAGTCTACACTGAGATAAAAGCGTGACATGTGGTCTCACATTACCAACGTGTTGTCTGTGGACCGACCATGTTTACCTTCCAAACACAGACACAGGGAGGGGAGAGAGTGCACGTGAGTGAAAGAGTGGGCGAGCACCAAACAGACTTGACTTGATTTAATGGTGGTCATGTGCTAAATAAAGAAATAGTACAGATCCATGTCTCAGCATCACTCAGGCGGCTTCCCTTCACGCACAACTCTCTGTAGCTTTGAAGTCCAGTTCACTCTGCACCAGGACCAGATGGATATGCCAGTTGAATGACATCACCGTGTGTGTGTGTGTGTGTGTGTGTGTGTGTGTGTGTGTGTGTGTGTGTGTGTGTGTCTCCACAGTCGTAATCTCCTGTCCAGTTTACCCCCGTCGGTGTTTCAGCTTCCCCTCCTGCGAGTGCTCATCGTCAGCAACAACAAGCTGTGCTCGCTGCCCGCCTCCATATTCTCCCTCACACACCTCAGACAGCTGGTATGATATACACGCTCACACACACACTGTCTCTTATTAACAGTATCTTTCTGTACTATAAGTTAAAGCAACAGTGGAGTTTAAACTTGAGTCAGCTTCCTGTGGTGGTGAGGTAGACGTCTTGTTTGGTCAGAGTTTAAAGTCCGTAGTTTGTGTTTTAAAGCAGTGCAGTGCTCAGCGGTCACATCAGATGACTGCTTTAGTTTCACTGTGTTCACTCTGTGTGTTTCCTCTCTCAGGATGTAAGCTGTAATGAGCTGCAGTGTTTGCCAGCGGAGCTCGGCCAACTCGAGTGTCTGAGGGATTTAAACCTGAGGAGGAACCAGCTCACCACTTTGCCTGAAGGTATGGACACACTTGACCCCATCCAGCGACCTCAAACCTCCTCTAGTTGATCTCTGATCACCTCAGCTCATGTTGAGAAACCTCAGCAACGTCTGTGCAGACTCCATGAACTAGAAGATGATAACTCTATCTCATCCACACTTCAACTGGAACACCCTGAACAAACTGTAGGATCATTATTGGTAGATATTGATTGTTTTCATGTACAAGTCTTGAGCTGCTTCTCACTGCAGGTCTAATGGATCTTACACCATTAGTGGCTCATTCCCGAGCTCATTAGTAGGAAATGTGAGAGGAATTACTTCCTAAAACCGAGAGGAAACTGACCTGTGCACAGGAACTGGATGCATCAGCATTTTCTAAGCAAATACAAAGGCCAAGTTCTGATTTTTACCAAGTGGAGATCCTCAAGTACGTCCTTAAATTGACATTTACATACAGATAAAGGCTGTCAGTCAAACCTGTCTGAACTAGTGGAGGCCCTTTTAATACGCAAACCAGTTAAAGTGTAAATAGTTCTGTATGTATATTATAATAAATTCTCAAATTCTTTGTGTCATTCAGAAATATCCGAGCTCCCCCTCGTCCGCCTCGATGTCTCCTGCAACCGCATCTCCCACGTGCCCTTGTGTTACCGCCACCTCCGGCATCTGCAGAGCATCCAGCTGGACAACAACCCGCTGCAGATGCCTCCCGCACAGATCTGCTCCAAGGGCAAATACCACATCTTCAAGTACCTCAACATGGAGGCCTGCAAGAGGAGCCAGGAGGAGCTGGAGAGACACCTGAGGCCCACCGGCTTCAACAGCTGGTGAGAAGGACAGAAAGAGGACCTGCTTTCTTTTATTCTCGTCACATGTTTTACAATATGTCGCCAATCATAGATATATTTTCGACAATGGACACCAGCTGATACACTCCTTTTGTGAGTTTGTAGGTGTGTGTTTGAACTTTGTACAGAGACAGGCTAGCTGCAGTGATATAGTCATGGAACATTCCATCAGGCCTGCAGTGTGCAGCTTTACAGAGAGACAGTGGAATCAAACTGATGTTCACACTCATGTAACAGGTATTCAGGACTTCAACATTAACTCAAGAAGAAGAATAGAAATGTTGGAAAGCGGTAACAGTCGTAATTCATATTGAATTGACAGCTGGACATAAGTACTGTTTACTGAAGGCAGCAGCTGCTGCAGCTAGTCATTATAGGATTATGGAAATAAATATTTCTGCCACCACAGTAAACACTTCTGAGCTCACATACTAGAATATAAAGGATGTGAACATGAGGTGAGAGGATGGATGAGACTCGTGTTAGCTGCACACTGAGACAGTTCCATGAAACAGGCAGGACAAGGACGGAGATAAACGAGAGGATCTGACAGAAGACACAAACATGAGTCACTGCCCTTTAGACTAATGAACCACTGTGTAACTGTGTGTGTGTTTCCCTGCAGTCTGTCGGACCAGGAGCTGTTCACAGGTCAGTTTGGAGGGCTGGATTCTGGCTTCAACAGCGTGGACAGCGGCAGCAAACGGTGGTCTGGGAATGAGGTGAACACTGGACGCACACACAGACTACAGTACATGTTGATTAACACGTGTCACATGTTCTCACGCTGCATGTTGCTGCAATATCAGACTGAGATAACAAAGCAAACATGGTTAGAACATCCTCCAGTTAAAGTGTTCACTGATGGCAAACCTGCAAAATCTATAAAATCTATCTCTAGTGTTACCAATCAGCGTGTGTGTGTGTGTGTGTGTGTGTGTGTGTGTGTGTGTGTCCAGTCAGCAGATGACTTCTCCGAGCGTTCCCTCCGCATGGCTGAGGTCAGCAGAGACCAGAGGAACTTGGAGGAGGAAGAAGAGGGAGAGGGGGATGGATCTCCTCTGGAAGTTAAAAAAGGTGAGGAGGACACGCCTGCAGCTGCTTTGTGAAACCGTACACCCGTTTGCCTATAAATTAAAATCTCCTCTTCGCAGTGAACGGAGAGGCCGAGCACGTGGACTTCATAGACAGCAGTGTGACGGAGGAAGAGGAGGAGGAGATCAAGACGGACCCGCCCACACCTCCTTTCACAGCACCTCCTCTGGTACCATTCACACGTGTGTTGCTCAACATCTGGCCTTGTGTGTTACTCAAAACAGGGAAGTTATTGATTGTGTCATTGATTTCCAGGAGCAGAAGGAGAACTCGTCACCGCCCCAAAGCCAGGACTCAGCAGTACACAGGTACGACTGTATTCATTAGATCTGAATAAACTGACATGTTTACATCACAAACAGTAATCCAGTTTAAATCATAATGCAGTCATGTCAGATAAAACAGAACCGAATGTTTATCCTGCGGCTGCATGGCCTCTCTGGGCTAAAGGTCATACGTCTGTTGGAGCCATCATCACTGACCCAGCTGTGATGTAACTTTGTGCTTGAGTGACACGCAGTGACGATTCTCCAAATTCATGGTCGCTTCCATGCCTCGTCACATTCAAAGTGTTTCCACAGACAAACCTGACTTCAGTCGACTGTCAGCGCACAGTCAAAATGTTCTGTCTGAAACTCTTTTACATTTCTGTTCCGTCCCCGTGTGTGTGTATTCACAAACAGAGCTGGTACCATGACACTGGAAGATGGAACCACCACTCGTTGGACGTTCGTGTTGTGGTTTCAGTCTTGGTTTCAGATTCGTTCCACCCTGTTAGTGCCATGCTGCAACACTGTTACACAGGGTGTGAAAGAAGTCACAGAGGGACAGTTTATCTGTTAACTCTTTAAATAATACAACGATAATATTGATTCATCTGTTCAATATTGTTGGCACAATTCAAAGAGGGCACTGGTGTTCAGGCTTTACGGGAAGTGTGTGTGTGTTTGACCTCCACCAAGGTCTCATTTGTTTACAGCTCCTGCTCCGAGTGTCCCGGTGAATTTGAAAAGATTTACATATCACTTTTAATTCTGCTCCGCCTGTGTGCGACAGTTGTACATGTACACCTATCAGTGTGTTGGTTGGAAACTGTGTACTCAGTTACTCCAAGTGATGGAGACAGACGAGCTCTTATCTCTCTCTTTCTCTCTTTTCCTTGCATGCTTTACAAGGTCACTTTGCAGAGTATTTGAAGAGCTGGGAAAAGTCAATATACTGGAGTTCTCATTACTTACAGTGTTACTCACAGGGCCGCTCACACTGTGCATGCTGAGTGCCTGTGGGTGCTGTTGTCGTGGAAAGTTACAAGTCTTGAACCACTGACTCGCCTTGTCCTTCCATTTAGTTGTTCCATTTTGATGTAGTTGCCACAGCCCCATCTTAGAGAGACACGCTCTGTAGCTGTGTCATACATGTGCCATGTACACCAGCAGCATCATAAATGATACAGACTCATAAAAACAACAAAGTAACCCCACTCCCAAACACAAAGTGGCTAACATGGCGGTGTGATGAAATAAGAAACACGGCTTCATGTTTAGTGAGCAGCTGCTGACCTGTCACATGGAGGCTCCATATTCAAACTTTATACGAGCATATTTTTCTTGTGTCGTCGTCAGTCGTTCACACCCTGTTTGTGTGCAGCCATGCTGTAACCACGATAACCACACTGTACAGATTTAGTGTCTCAGCAGGGCCTCGGCTACATATTGTTCAACAAGCAGCATGCAGCATTGTTCCAAATGTTTGAGCTTTATTATCTCTCCAAATGACGAACATTCATCCAATGCTCAGCCCCTCATTAAGCCTCGTGTACTGTACGTGCTTCAGTGTGGTCACTGCTCT
Source organism: Larimichthys crocea (assembly GCF_000972845.2). Classification (NCBI taxonomy): domain Eukaryota; kingdom Metazoa; phylum Chordata; class Actinopteri; family Sciaenidae; genus Larimichthys; species Larimichthys crocea. Next base: position 428,084 of record NC_040024.1, on the reverse strand, counting down.
CTCACTGTGCCGTGTATCTCCTCAACAAATGCTTCCAATCATGTTGTAGCTTGAACAAACGGATGTTCCAAATCTTGGCTTCCAACACTTCCTTTGGGACTTCTGAAAATAGAATTCAGACTTAAAATGGAAACTGGACACGTTTCTAAACAGTTAACTGATAAAAGCAGCCTGCACAATAAAGCTGCATGTTCCCAGAGATCTGTTTTATTTTACACTTATTTCAAGTCGATGTTCTGCTTCAGCACAATCGTCACACAATGCAGTACATGGTAGGTGTGGACTGACCTGCATACAACTCAGAAACTACCATAACTTACTTACATAATCATGTTGGTAAAGCTAGTTTTCTGTTAACTCTGTTTGCTGTCCATCACATCTGGCTACAATAGCTTTAAATGAAGCTGCTGGTGGCACGTCACTCGTACAAGATCCAACAAGTTTAAACAAGTTTCTGTCTCATCTCCCTCACAAGACCCTCTGTAGACTTTGAGATGTTCAGATTCAAATATTCAATCAGAATGTGTTGTTTTCAGGTCCAGCCTCCACGTGGAGGTGTGCCCCCCATCGTCGAGCTCCTCCTCTCCCCTGTCCCCCTCCAGCCCCAGCCTGGAGGAGAGGAAGAGGCCGGGCACGTTGTTCATCTGGCAGGAGAGAGAGCGTCTGCAGCAGCAGCAGAGAGAAAAGGCCAAGTAAGAACTCATTCACAACGTTTCTCTAACATTTCAGACTTCATGCAGCGTATGATGTCCTGTCAGAAGGACTGAAGCATGTGAACGGATTGGACGCAGACATCACATGACGTTAGAAACACTCTCTGGTGTCTCAGATCTAATCACACACTCTCTGTGTCAAACTTTGCAGTTTCCTGAAGTCATCCACTAAAACAGGAAGTCATGTGGCTGCCACACCACAGACAGGAAGTAGTTCAGCGTAAGTAAGGCCTGTTGAACAGATAAAACAACGATGACTGACAGACAGACAGACAGACAGACAGACAGACGACTGAGTGACTCCTGGAGTTCTACACACTTCAGTTCATTCTTGCCTTTCCTGTGTGTGTGCTGTTACAAATGGAGGGTCACTTCAGGGTGTTGGTTCTCTGCAGTCCGCTAACATTGGTGTCTGTCTCCCCCTAGTGGTGGATCTCCAGAGAACAGCAACTCCCACTCAGGCCTCCGGCAGCGATGTGCAGTGAGTACTTCCTCCTCAGCTGACAGCTGGCCTCTGTGATTGGTTGAATCATGTTGAATTTTGATCTTTTTCTTATTAGAGTGCCGAGCAGATGAGCTCAGTGTCTCCTTCAACACATCTACACCGCTCCAGCAGCAGAACAGGTACCACGCACACACACGCACACAGGACCTGCTGTACAAGTACAAGTTATAGTGCACCCACAGACAAGTTTGAACCTGTATACAGGGACACAGCGTCATCATCAGTATAGATCCAGTCCTCAGGTGACCTGCCACACCTCCTGTTTAACACCTCTGCATGTGTAACTGTTCATTTTTACACTAAAGCACATAAAGCTGTGAGCAACTCATTCACATGAGCAGTCAATGTACTCGTGGAAGTGACATAACCATATGTTGAAATGACTGACACTCCAACGTTGATGATGATATAACTGAAAGTCTTGACCTTGGAAGCAGCAGTTGACAAAACAATGGCAGCAGGAAGTTGTGGAGCTGTTGATCATGTTACGCCATCTTCCTCAGTAGATTTAGTTCATGTTGGCTTATGAGTTGATTCTAAGTCCAATCCAACCAAAGTGACTTTGTAAAGTGTGAAAGTTGCAGAGATGTCATCAGTTCAGATTTTTCAATAAATGCCTGTTCCTGATGCACTTCACCCACCTTCATTCATGAGAGTTCATCCTTGACTTTGCAAGCAGCACTTTTTTTAGAGGTCCTCATAGTTGCTCTTGAGCTTTGAACCCTCTCATGTCCTCCTCTCCTGAGTAAACTCCACAGACAGAGTTAAGCTTATACTGTCAAACTTCTGTCTTGTCATGTCTTCCAGCAGTATATAAATGTGCTGTGTTGTTTTATCTTCCATAATACATCTGTAACATTGACCTGAATGTTTGTGTCAGATGTCCCGTCCTCCCCGAAGACGTCCCCTCCACCTGGCCAGGCCCAGAAACCCAACAGTTTCCTGTTCCGAACCTCCTCCCGCAGCAACGTCAAACCCACAGGTACACAAAACAACAGAACACACAGATCCCCGGCTCCTCCAGTCTGCATGTTGAAGACACTGAACCCCAAGTTGCTCCTGAATGCAGCTCCATCAGTGTGTGAATGGGTGAATGAGATATGTATTGTAAAGCGCTTTGAGTGGTCAGAAGACTAGAAAGATATCAAAGTTTTTCAGCATTCAACATTGAGTGTTTGATAAACGCTGTCTCTCTGTCAGGAACCATCTTCACTCTGGGTGAGTCTGGCAGGAGTGAGTCTCGCACAATGCTGCGCTCTCCTAAAGAGGAGAGACCGGACATCACACAACTACGCAAGGTACACAACAACACACACATTGTTTTTTAAAGGGATTATGGAAGACAGTTCAGTCACTGAATATGACCTAGATTTTTACAGAAATGCAGGAATATATCTATTATTATTGTTGTTACTGTGGAGCATAACTGTCTTCTTCACATGCTGTAAAAGTGCATGGCATTCTCTTGCTCAGTCCTCAGTTGTTGTTGCCATTGGTGACCATAAATCTGTTGTACACAATGAAAGACTTGTAGTTAATGGAATAGGCACATATTTTATAGTTTAATAAAGCAGAAGCAGCACGTTCAGGTGTGTGGAGGGTCATCAGTCATCGTATTTGTGTGGAGGGTTTGTCAAAGAACGTCCAAACTGGTGAACTATACTATGTATCATGGTTTTTAACTGTCACTCATTCTTTCCTCTGCCTGTATGAATGAAGTGTTTAGAGTCAGGTTATTGTCTCCTCTCTGTGTGTCCTCCAATGCTCCTGTGCTGTAACCACATTCATTATCAGTCCTTCAAGTTTCTTCAATTAAAAAAACTTCTTCCACACTGACAGCATCGCACATCCTGTCAGCTGTATTGACAATATAAGATGCTTCCATTTGACATATGCAAAACATGGTTGTAATAATCTTGGGTTTTACCAGTGGGTGGTCTAAGAGGCTTTTGAATAAAGACCTGACATCATAATCCGTCTGTCCTCAGACTCTGGAGTCTCGGCTGAAGATCACTCTGCCGGAGGATCTCGGCGAGGCCTTATCCAACGGTACCGTCCTCTGCCAGCTGGTCAATCACATCCGGCCGCGCTCCGTGTCAATCATCCACATTCCCTCCCCGGCGGTGGTGAGTCTGTCCTCTCTGCCTGTCAGCTGTCAGTTTATGATCAGAGATGTTCAGATCACTGTTGAATAATTCCACTTCAGTCTGCTGTTTACAACTGGAACATGTTCAGCTCTGAAGAACTGGAGAACTCTTTTAAAGGAACAGAAAGTTGAAGTCATGAGCAGTGAAACTTTGCTCTGCTCAGTTCACTTCAGTCAGAGTTTGCTGCTGCAGCCGTACTTGGTTTGGTATGAGCAGTAGCTAATGTTAGCAACATATTCATCCTCCTGCAGCAGGTTTCAGTGAGACAAAACAAACCAACATCATAATCAGATATGAATTCATTGACTAAGACAGCTTTAGGACCTGATATTCCTTTGTCCACATTTAATTCTCTTATTTTGGACTGTTGGAGATGTTGATTTTTATGATGAACTCCTCTTCTGTTTGCTTACATTGTAGGGTAACAAAAACACAATGAATCTTATTTTCAGGTGATTACACACTGATGAACATGTTCTGAATATTATATTGTGTAAATCTGACACACTGGACCTCTAAAACAGATACTGAGTGTGTTGACTGAGGGCAAATGGACACAGGTCAAGACGAGCAGGTCTCATTACCTGTGACGCTGTGTGTCGCTGCTCTGTACCCGGCTTCTTGTTATTTTGTAAAAAGGTAAAAAGTCCTCGTCCACTGCAGCCTCCTCCTTCATGGGCTGGTGGAGCTGTTCACTGTTGTCTGTACCAACCACTTTTCTTTGGCGCTCTTTGCTGTCACTGAGACTTGGACCAAACCAGACAACACTGCCCCCCAGCTGCACTCTCCACTAAGTACACACTGTCCCATACAGTTCATCTGGTCGTGGAGGAGGAAACCAATGCAAAGTTACTCCACTGTTGTATTCCATCACATTTAACATCTCACAGTAACTGTCCCAGTTAAAGTCATTTACTGCCACCAGGCCACCTGGCTGGCTTTATGGATGAGCTGGACGCCCTGTCGTCCTCCATCCCTGACCATGACTGTCCCTCTCTCATGCCCGAGCTTCCACTTCCACACTCCAGGCTCAGCACACAGTGCACAGTGAAACCTCTTCCGATGATCGGGAATGTGGCGGCGTGCTCTTATGTCAGTCCACTGGCTACCTGTAGCAGCCCACACTAAGTTCAAATCTCTAATGCTGACTACAAAGCTGTCTCTGGCTCTGCACCCACCTACATTAAATGTCCTCACACAGATGAGGCTTCTTACCAAACATCTCATCAGACTTCTCTGCTGCTGAGGAAAAAAAATCCCAACTAATGAAGTGTTTGTGCAAAGCAATGTTTCACTCCAACATGAAGTGACCTGAATGATTTTTTTTCTCTGATATTTTCAGCCAAAGCTGAGCTCAGCAAAGTGCCGACTTAACGTGGAAAACTTCATAGTTGCTTGTCGTAAGCTGGGAGTCCCTGAGGTAAGGGCCACGTCTCCTTCTGGTACACACTCAATACTCTGATAGGTTTCACGCTGTGTCTTTACAGCAACCAAACGTTCACACAACGTTTAGCTACAATAGATTGTACGTGTGCTTGAAGCTCGGTCGTGTTGCTGTCAGGGTCGGACTGATGAGGACGTCTTCAAACATCAAACCTGGTCCACATCAGTCCAACCCTAACTCTGCTTTGTGTCCTCTCTTGTCTCTGAGTTTTAACAATGTAACTACTTGTATTTTCTTCCTCTGTCTGTGTGTGTGTGTGTGTGTGTGTGTGTGTGTGTCCTGTCCAGACGGATGTGTGTGTGTGCTCTGATGTGCTTCTGTGTAAGCTGCCCGCTGTGCTGCGCTGTGTGGCGGCCCTGCTGGCCGTGGAGGTGGGGGAGCCGGCGGAGGAGCAGTCCCCTTGCCACTCCTCACCTTCGTCGTCATCGTCCTCCTCCTCTTCCTCGCTGCTGTCCACAGACTTCCTGCTCTTCTACTGCGCCGCCATGGCCCTGCTCTACGTCCTCTACTGCTACCTGCTCACCTAGAGCAGCAACACAACACACACTTTATATTCACGTCCGTGGAGCTGCTCCACACACACACACACAGTCAGAGTTGTAGAGTTTGAGGCCAACACACACAGCTGCTCCCACAGTTGTCCTCTCAGACAATACTCTGCAGTGTGTGTGTGTTTTCTGTGTGCATACCCTCCATTGCTGTAAGCAGATGTCATGAGCAGTGTGTGTGTGTGGGTCTCCACAGCTGCACTGGTTGGATGTTAGAGGCATGCAGAGCCACAGCCGAGCACCTTTGTAAAGAAACAGTACAGCTCTTCACTCAGAGTTAGAGCACACACTGACACTAACACATGCCTTAGCCTAGCCTGGCCTTCACTCCGTCACACATGGCAGGTTTTACCAGATGGGAGGTGGAGCTTCTCCATACACAGAAACACTCACTGGCTGAGATGTGAATGGGCGGAGCAAAAGAACCACACCCACATTGTAGCTGCTAGGAAAGTGATCTGGGTCCAGTCATTCCTGCCTACCTGGATTTGGAAATAGAAGTTGAAGATGTAGACAAGACTTTTTGTTTAGAGTTCAACTTCAGCACACGTCCTAGAAAACTTCAGCTGTTTGGATTTGACTTGAGACTCTGTGGTTCTTCCGCTCTGGCACATCAGCTTTAACATGACATTATATCTGTGTTCAGAGAAGCTCCACCTGACAAACATTTAAACTCTGGCCTGTGTGTGTAGGCGGAGGCTCATCCTGACAGAGAGAAGCTGTTTAAGTGAACTGAGATGAACTGTGAATGTGATTTTCTTTTTTAGCCTTGAGACAGATGCAGGTTAGTGAATGTGGAAGTGGGATGTTAAGCGGTGTGATTTGTGACAGTGACATATAATTGAAGACACAGTGCCTCTCACAGACAGAGACTGCTCTTATTTTTGAATGTCTGCCATGTTAACTGTGAGCAGCAGGGGGCGGTGTCGCTGCATCGCTCGGCCCCTCCAGGCTTCACGTGTCCAAACTGACGGTACAAACCCTCCACGAGTGTAAACTTTTTGTTTTTGTGTCGTCACTGGTCCCTTCCACCAGCTGACGTCACGGTTGTATAAATGTAAACAGGTTAATATTAAATTATTGCTTTTTTATTTATTTTGGATTTGTTCTGTTCTTGGTTGTTTTTGTCAGTGAGGTCAAACAGCAGAGGCTGAGCGGCTTTAAGTCTGTAGGCTGATACATTTAAAGCTCATAAAGCTCTGTGAGATCAATGTGTGTGCTTTAAATCTCACAAACACACTCACACACAGGTAAATTAGATGTGATCAATATTCAATTATTCAGAGTTAAAATAACATTGATTGTTTAAAAGTTTCCTCTTTGCTTTTGATTGGTGAATCATTGATTCCATTGAGGCGTCAGACGGCCTCTGCTGTTTCCACCACACACTGTCTGGCTTACTGCTCCAAGGTCCATGTCTGCCACCAAACAGATTGAATCTGACTGAAACGCTCATTTGACTGATGAGGAATATTAATATTGAGGGGCAGATTTCTGGGTTGTGCTGCTAAAGCCAGATTATTATTTTTTTGACACTAAAACTTTCAACTGAACTCTAATGACTTCAAACTAAAAGCTGAGGACCAACATGACCAGAGGAAAATTAAAAAATGAATTAAAGTTGAAGCTTTCCACTGGAGCTGTGGTCAGATATGAACATCAGCAGTGATGTGTTGGTGTAACACTAACATTAAACAGACTGATTCTCTTATACATGGAGCCCCAAAGTGTTCAATGTTAAATACATTAATAAGAAATGTTATTTCATCATTCTAATTATTGCAGGAGTTCATTTTTATGCCATATAGATTTTATTTTTTACATGTCCGCCAACTGATTCTTTTCCCACGCTCCAGTGTCATGTTGCGTTGATGACGTCATGACCGCGCCTCTCTCACCGCACACTTATTGACTGCTACCAGATTTAGCCTGTTAGCTTGAGCATCACAATAGATGTAGCTGCTGCTACAAACAAACAGGAAGTAGCATCTTTTTTTTTTGTTTAGTTTAGCATACTACACAAGCTAAGGCTGGGTCGCGTTAGCTAGCTGCTGTTGGTTGTCACTGAATGAAAGTTAGCTGCTGCTGCTAACGCCACCTGATGCCCAGTAATAATCCAAGCTAGCTGGTTAGCTGGCTCCTTAAGCATGCGTAGCCTTGGTCAGAGGTTATGTAATAATAAAAACATCAACTCTTGTTGGCTGGCTCAGAATTACGTTAGCATCATTGTTGCTCTAGCTAATAGAAGCTAAATGTGGCTAAAAAACTAAAATGCCAAATAATAAATAAAAACAGACTTTTACATTTCTACCATGTAATAAAATCTGTTTAGAAAAGAAGAATTATGAAACATTTCACCGTCAGTTTAGTTTGAATTATTTATTGCTTCTTTTATATTTTAATTAGTTTTATTTAACTCTGAACTCTTTGGGGGTCCCACATGAAAAATAAAAAGCCATTGTGTTGAAATATAATTTTGTATTTAGTGAGGTGTGCAGCACACGGCTTCTTTTAGTCCACCGTCCATCTCATGTCCACATAGGTCACTACGTCCACTGTAAAAAAGAACAAAAAAACTCCTTAGCCTGCTGTTGAGATGAAATTTATACTGTTTCAATTCAAATGTATATTTTATAAATGAAACTGGATAAGCAACATACAGTAATTCCTTCACTGGCTTAGACCAAGCTATATTCTTAAATATGTTAGTGGAAAAGAAATACTGTTGTATTTTATATTTATATGATACCTTTGTATTATTAAGAATCATTTTGAGTTTATATAAATCTATATGTAAAGTTCTTTTTCCTCCCGCTGTAAAGAAATTATTAAAAGCAAACTTTGACCATGTGCTGTTTGTCTGCTCGCCTGCTGTCGTGCTTTTGCTGAACATGATTGGGATATCTGCAGCCGCCCCACACAAAGTGTTAACTCACGCTTCAGCTCACATCATGTGACCCAAGTATTAAAGACTAATTAGTCTAATTAAAGGATATTCTGTGTTTTTCTCCTTAGCAACAAATCCCACATGCAGAGTCAAACAACGGTAGATGTGTTAACAAAGCTCTGTGCCATCGAGGTCCACTGAGCTAATGCCAGGAACACTCACCTCTCCTTAGGGAGATTAAGCACCACTGCACTACAGCGCTGAACTTTGATGAGTCCGCTGCTGAAAATAGTCCCCAACAAACGTTCATGTGCTGCAGTGAGGAGGCATTTTTAAAGATTTATGTCTTGTGTAGGACTCATGGCTGTTCGGGGACTGAGCTCAAATCCTCTGTGGGAAGTTAACCCAACACACATTTGCCAGATCTTCATCCTCGAAGCCTTTCTCCTCTAAAACTGAAAAATACAGTTTGAAAAGACTTCTGGTGAATGTCACCTTGATGTAGCTTGTAGTCATTTATATTTTTAATGATCAGTGAGTTTTATTTGTGTAGTGACAGCCAAAGATAGATGAGAAACTGGGGAGAGAAAAAAGAGACATGCAGCAGTGGGTTGGAATCAAACCTGCGTCGCTGCAGTAACAATTCAGCATTAGTGCATGAAGCACACGCTCTACCAGGTGAGCTAGAAGGACCACTGTCTTATGTATGCCCTCTGTAGACATCAAGGAAAAAAATTTAAACTCCCACTTCAAAATGTCAAGTCCATGACATTATTAAACATGTTTGGACTGTGACGTGTACATAAAAATTTAAAAGGTCTTCAATGGACCTGACAAAGTTCAGGTGCCTCAGAGGCCCAGGGTTTGAATCCGACCTGTGGCTCTTTGCTGCATGTCATTCCCCATCTCTCTCTCCCCACAGTGCTGTCACTCTTCAGCTGTCTCTGTCCAATAAAAGCTTAAAAAGGCCAAAAAATCTTTAAAAAAAATAAATAAACTGTACGGAGAATAGAACTTCGTCAAGTTAAAAGTGTTTCAAAAAACTTGTCCTTGGCAGGCACAAACTCAAGTCGTGTCTTCTTCTTTTAACTCAGCACCTGGACAGAAAATTCTGTGGTTTGCACGCTGACTCAACAGTCGGTGAGATCACAGTTTGGAGTGGGTGTGAGGAGCAGTATGCTTTAGATTTACAAGAGAGAAGGCTGCAAGGACGAGGTGAGTGGTCGGTTTGGCAAACGTATGACTGGTTAACTTCCCCCACAGTCCCCAAATGGGTCTCAGCTTGGGCGTTCAAAACCAGAGACAGGCTGAGGAACCTTTGAAGTATGAAGGGAAGGACTAACACAGTGTTGGTTTGGATCTTTTCATGGGATTTGTTGATGAGAAAAATATCGAAAAATATCTCAGAAACAGCTGGTGGAGTTTTAAAAGGAAGACAGAAAACTCTGCACTTATTGTACCAGCTCGGATCCTTCATGTTTATTTTCAATTGGTTTCTTTCATGATGCTGAACAGAAGTGATGTAACGTAGTAAAACTGTGAGCGGCCGTGCAGATACCCCGACGTGAATCCAATGTGCCCTGTGCTTTAACCTCTACAAAAGCTCCTGTGTGCTCTCCAAACAGCAGGTTTACCGTCATAAATTCCTGCTTGCCTGAGTTGGAGCAGATGAGTTGCGTTGTGCCAAGGTCAGAGAGAAAAAGGCAGGAATCAGCCTGTGGGTTTGTACTGCACCGCTCACACAGAGGAGACTCAATAAACAGTGCTGTCGCCTTTCTGATTCTCCCCTCTCTGCATCACCTTAGCCTGCCTGCTGCTCTCTCTCTCACACACACACCACTGGAGCTGTGAGTGTGTATTATCAAGCTGTGGACTGTCTACATTTCACGTATATATAGTCAGACTCTAAAATTCAGCAGGTAATCAAGTCGAGTGAGCAGCTGATTATGGAGATAAGATGTAGATTAATCTTTCCTCAGACGTACTGGGAAATGTCAGTTTTCGTGGGTGAGCGAGTTCCTCCTGGGGTCCCTGATCCACGGGGCCCATCTGTAGAAGTGAAAGCTTGAAAATCACCATCCATCCACATTCATTTTAAACTCTGAGATTTGATGCAACAACCAGCAGGATACACATTCAATAACAAGCAGTGTAGCTGGTCAGGGTAGAGTCTTTGTCTAAACACCATCGAAATCCAAGCTGTGACAATGAACGATGAAAGTCATACATCATCACTGCAGGCGTGACTTTAATTGGATGACCAGGGTCAGGACTTTGCTGTTGGGACCCCCCACCACATCTCCTCTGTGCATTGCTGTGGATGTACTTTGTTCAAAGCAACCCTGATAAACAATCTACAGTAGACTGCTTTCAGACTGTGCAAAGACAGACACATCAACGGATTAACAAAGCAAAGATCATTAAAAAGATCATGCCAGGATTGTTTATCAGAGTCTATCCAAACTGCACTGCTACAAACCATACAGCACACATGATCCAGACTGTACACAGCTTCTACCCGTGTCCTTTCCTACGCTTGATTAGCCATGCTAGTTAGCAGCACAGTGGCTCTGCAGATGGCAGTGTCAGCTGATCGCTCTGTCAGCCTGACGCTTTGGTCCAGACTGGACAGTCATAAAAAAGTACATATTCATGTCTTCCAGAGGATTAATGGTCATATCTTTGGTGATCTTTTTCTTTAGCACCACCACGAGGGTCACATTTTTGGTTTTGTGTATCTTTACAAACATTCCCATCAGCCTCAGCTGGACTTTGTGTTTAGTGCCAATTAGCAAAGGTTAATGTGCTAATATGCTAAGCTAAGATGGCAGCCTAACAAGTATGTGAACACTGTTAGCATGCTGGAGTTAGCATTTAGCAAGACTGCTAGCATGGCTGGAGCCTCAGTCTAACTGTTAATGGACGACCCCATCCTGTCAGGTGCACACAGCAGATATTTACATGGCAACACTTTTATTTTGAAATATTACAGTTTGGCCTGTGTTTTTTTGTGTCAGTTCATTTGTGGTCATGATTAAAATGTATGAGCTAATATATTAACTCTTAAAACAAGAAAATCTTGACTTCCACTCACTTCTCAGAAGCTAAATGATATATATGACATCAGTGCATCTGCCAAAGCAGTGGTGTGTGGGTTGTTTTATATTTGCAATGGCCTGGTGTGTAGGATTCAGTGGCATCTAGCAGCCAATTGAATACCCCTCACGTGTCTAGAGCTGGCTGGTTTGTCCATTTTGGGCTACTGTAGAAACATGGCAGTCCAACATGGCGGACTCCGTGGAAGAGGACCCACAGAGTCTGTAGCTATAAAGGGCTCAGTCTAAGGTTTCTGTCATACTCTGCTAAATACTTAACCTTTAATGTGAGTTCTACTGATAATTGCAGTTCATAGGTACATATTTAAGCAATGTTACATGAGAGGGTGTGCTTTAACATCATTATTGGCACGACAGTGGCCACTGGCCAATAATGATGTTAAAGTACACCCTCAACCTTAAAACACACCCTCTCGTGAAATATTGCTTAAATAAAACAATACTCTGTTAGACACGACAGTATTGATTGAGTTTTATCAGTCCATATTTATGTCAAAAGTTATTTTATTATGTTGAGCTCACAGGTTGAGCCAACATTTGGTGGATGTTTCCGTTGTGTCTTTAAAGATGACTGTTATGGCTGCTAACATTGGAGGTGTGCAGTGTTGTGTGATATGAAATGTGCAGAGGAGGGCATGGATACAGCAGGGACACTGAGGGTGTAGGGTAGTTTATTCTGTGGGACTGAACTAATGCACGGAGCCAGAGAGTGGGACAGTAGTGATCTGTTACAGTGAGACATTATCTTTACCACTCAAATCCCATGAGGTGGAGGAGTGGGAGTGGTTGGGCACTGTACTAACTCAGTTTAGATGTTACAGATTCTAGGCTACAAACATCCACTGCTAGTAAAGGAATGTTTCATGTATTTGCATTGAATTTTCTTTGGCTTCAGTAACTATACACTGAAAGTAACAGTGGTGTGATGTGTTGTATGAGCTTAAACATGATGAGTAAGAGGAACAAGGTGAGCTGTGATGTGGTTTAAAGCACATTATTTAAGTGATGATTCAGACATCGCACGTGTCTGTCCTATGTCAGGACGCTTCTGTGAAGCCTGTCCATCAGCAGACAGCTACTTCCTGTTGCAGTTGATCAGATTTTCCTGTCAAGACGTTGGTGACTTTCATTAATTTAAACTGACTCTCTGAGCTGACAATCTGGGCAGCACGGCTAACAAACTGAGCTAACATTAGCTAACAGCAGCTACAGTTGGCTTATATGTTGGCTCATAAATATCAAGAAACTGTGGTGCAGGCACAAGTTTGGAAGAAATGAATCTACCTACAAGGTCATTTAGACAGTGTCTTCATCAGAGCTTTACCAACAGAGAACACCAACAAGAGTTTTTCACAGTGAAATATTCTGATTAATATGACAGCTTAACAAAGAAAGAAATCTAAAGAATGTGTATCAAGATTTCCACCAATATCAATAGTTGGAAGTTTGAAAAAAGTCAAGGATCCAAAGTTTAACAGATGTAGGGGCCAGGTGATATAATAAGATGTTACTTTGGTTTACTTCTATCTGCATACATGGAGAAATACTGATTTAGTTTAGTGTTTGAGGTGAGACAAGTTTTATTTAGTGATGCGTAAAACTCTAAAGACTGTAGCTGGAATTTGTTTAAGGTGGTTACTCAGCTCTAGCTGAAATGACATGCTGACCTACAGCATGGTCTGAATAACATTTTAATATAAGTCACGTCAGAGATCCTTCAAACATTCAGAAATAAACAAATACATTTCTATCATACAACTAGTGAGTGTGTGGCTGTTTTCATTTTGTTGTGTCGGGCTGCTTGTTCCACACAGAGTGAAGTAAGTCTGATTTAATGGCTTTTCATTTCAGGCCTGGAGGCAATAAACACTCCAACATCTGACAGGCTGTGTGGATGTTTCTGATATCCTCTATATGAGATTGAAATGACATGCTTTGCTACAGAATGTCATTCAGCGTGTATTAGAAATGTGTTAACTCTTTCACCACCAGGTTGGCCTTTAGATTCACAAAACACAGTTTAGAACACACGATCATATCTTACTTTACTCAGTGATTCACTGGAACACTTCAAACCAGAACCTCCTATCCACGATGGGTGGATGACCTCACATGACGATCAACAAATATGATTTATCAATACATTCTAAAGCCCAGAACATTTATGTTGGCTGTCTGTCAGAGTGTTGTTCTTCATACTACCACCTGATGGTGTGTAAAGAGTTGTCCTACAGTGTATACTCTGGCTTTTTATAGACTTATTTTGTATATTACATCTCAAGCTCATTTCATCTTCCATCTTCGTCCAGTTTGTCGGATTTAGTGGCATCTAGTGGTGAGGTTGCAGATCACCTCCAACTGAATACCCCTCGCCTAAGCACTACCTTTCCAAGCATGTGGGAGAACCTATGGTGGTGGTGAAACTGTGAAAGGCTGTATTTAGAGCCAGTAGCCGTCTTTCCATCCAAATGTAGGGCTTTTTTTTCGGCTTTTCAAGCTTTATATGACAAAGACTAAAGAGTGACAGGAAGGCAGAACTGAGAGATGGGGATGACACGCAGCAAAGGGCAAAGGTTACAATTGAACCCTGGTCTGCAGCAAGACTGCGCCTTCGTACATCGGGTGCATGCTCCACCAACAGAGCCGACCAGCACCCCATGTATCATGAATTTAACCAAATTTTGATTCACTGATTCTCTGAAGAAGATGGTGCAACAAGATGACGTCGTTAAAGGAGTGGAAATGTGACAGTTCTGGTTTTTAAAGCAGAGTTGTGACTGACAGAAAACTCAGTGACAGGTAGTTATTGTCAGTTTCTGTTTCTTGAATGAAGCAGCCATATGTTAACACCAACAAAACAGGGTTCATACAGACAATCCACAGAGGACATGTGGGTCAACAGAGTACCAACAACAAAGTTCAGCCCTTTAATCCAGCCAACAGCTTACTAACTACACACTGTACGTTGTTCTGTACACACACACACACACACACACACACACACACACACACACACACACACACACACACACACACACGTGAAAACAACAAACTGTGATTATTTGTCTTCTGCTGGAACTATCAGGTTTAATTAGTCTCCAGGAGAGAAGCAGTTTCATCACATTTTGCTCAGATCACACATCCACCTACACAGCGCGACTATTCATCAATAAATTAGTGTTCAAGCACATTAACAGATGTCTTCACTGACAGTAGCTTTTACTGATTCTGCAGTATTATCAGACAGTAACTGAGCCAACATCCAACATACACACAAGTTTGGTTACCTTCTTCTGCTCACTCCTTTCTTCTGCCCTTCCCAGGATTCATTGTGTTCCCCCCAACTCATCACGGAGGACGAGGGGCTGTGTCGGCTGGCCCAGACCGTCCAGGTGTTGGTCGACCTGGCTGACGGCTCCCAGCGGGCCCTGAAACAGGAAACATCAGGGACTAGTGGCTCGACACAATGCTAGCTGCACCTGTGGAGATTTTACAGTATCGGTAACAGTATCAGAGCAAAGAGATCCATCTCAGGGCCAGTGTTTGTTTTTAACATGCTTCATATTTCATCTCCAAACGTCAAATTCATGGTTACAATAAAAAGACTTGTAAATGACTTCAAGGCCTCGCTGTGTCTCTTCTGTCTCATCAAGATTGAAGTATAGAAGCTAAAGGAATAGTTCAACATGCACTTTATTTCTGGGAATGTTTTCTTGTTATTGTTTTTATTGCTCAAAGGGGACAGGAGTAGTCATTGGAATGACATGTCAGAGTATAACTGCCCCCAGTGGGACCAGGAAAGGTCATCCTCCCACCCCCATCCATGTTGTGAACAGTACCATCGCCTCCCAACCAACAATAGTTCTTCATTACACAGATTTACAGCAATACAGCAAAGTGCACTGACATTCATTGAATGCCATATATGTTCAGATTGAAGCCAGCGTCTGCTCCAGCATGTATTCACGCTATAGACTGTTCCAGGTGTCGCATGTTCAGGGAAGAGATTCAGATTGTATATGGGTCAGTGGATGAAGATTCCATCTCAGAGCTGGCATTTGTTTCCCTGCTGTAAGACCTGCAGATAAAATATGAGATCCAGTGATGAGGTATCAACATCCCTGTGTGTATTCCCAGGCTGCTGGGAGAACAGGGAATACACACATGTAAATTTGACAGGGTGAAGAAACAACCTTCCAGAACTGGCACTCCCAGTGCAAGAGCAAATATATGACAGATAGAAGGTTCATAAGGTGAAGTCTGTGTATAAATTAAAAAGTTTGTGATCAGGATTTTTAGATGTGCAGTCAATCCAGCACACCACTTTCTGAGATTTGAGATGATTTGTTGGTTTTGTCTTTTCATGCACGATGGTATCAAACCTGGCAACCTCGCCACTGCTACACATCAGGAAGCTGCACACAATCACACGTCAAAAAGTAGAACCAGCATGTACTCCCTGTCTTCATTGCAGATTATCATTATGCTTATATACACATAACAGAGGCTCAAGGACACATTGACCTCTACTAGCACACGTACCAAATTCTCCTACTGAACTGAAAGCAAGTGAGCTGCATTGTGGGCAATGTAGGCACAAGGTTTGACAAGGAGGGAGAAAAACAGATGATAGATTTTTAAAACTGCCCTTTGTAAGTTGGTTGAGTACTTAGAAATAAGGAGTGCTCACTTATTAAGTGAAATTCCAAAATTGTATGAATGACAAACATAGTATATAGCAGAGAAAAGCTGGATATGAATGAGGGATAACTCAGTGGAACATTACAAACATGAAAACGTGGTACAAATGTCAATGATACGGCTGCTTGTAACAGCAGCTATTAGCAGCAGCAGCAGACAAAAAGACAAATGAGACACATGAACATTTTGGACGTGGTGTGGATCGTGACATGGAGGTTTATTTTTAAAAAAAACCTGTGAGCGAGTCAACCTGTGCCAATGTGTCGCAAAATCTCCTGAATATACAACTAAACACCTGCTTTAAAGCACCACTTCCCCTCACTGCTGCAGCACTGAATGGAAGCTGTGTGTGTGAGTGTGTGTGTGGTTTTTGGGCTCTTATCACAGCACTGACAGTGAAGGTTTAATTAACGCTGCAGAATGTTCCAATCCAAGGTTTTCACCTGTGACTCAGTCATCCAGTAGGAGTAAACAGATCTGTTGCAAGAATGTTGCAAAGTGTTACACACTGTTAGTGGTGGTGAAACACTCTGCTCAGCCTGAGCTTAAAGACGTCTCACTTATTTGTCTTTTCTTTTTTTCCATGTGCATCGTGTGAACCTGGTGAGTGATGATGGAGCTGACAACCATTTAACCATTTAAACAACCAATCCAAACACCTTTCTCTAGAAATGCCATTATCTGGGTAGCTTTGGTTTGATTTTACTGTAAAAATATGATTATAAATATCAATATCAAAGTTATCAGGCAAAAGGTTCAAAATAATGTATTCAAGTCTAGTAACACTGATCAATAATCAGTACTGTATAACAATAACGGCAATAATAAAAACAGCAAGTAAGCGTATGGCACGCATGTAAGGTGTGTGTCTGTGTGTGTCTGTGTGTGTGTGTGTGTGTGTCTGTGTGTGTGTTGTTAGTCAGTAGGTAGAGAAAGAGGAAGCCAAACAAAGCCAAAGATTTAACCACTGCAGCAATAAAAGCTCAAACAGTCAGAAAGCCGGCAGGCAGAGTGAAGCTCTGTCCTTTAACTGAGACTTTAAACTTTACTTTGAGAGGCCCGAACAACACAAGCAGCAGAACATATCTCACTGTGACACATAACACAATCACAGAGAAACAACAGCTCGCAGTGATTGAGGTAACAGCCACGGGACACTGCAGCCCGTTAATTCCCAACAAGTGTACACTGGTGTAACTATAAAACACTGATCTTGCTCTGTTCACACTGACTTTACTTGAACTCTTTGGGTAGTGATTTTAAGCAGTTTTGGTTTTTGAGATTTCTGAAACAGCTTTTCTGCTTTAACTGCAACACTGGACTCTGATCCACACACTAACTCTAAACACGCAGTCAAGGACTCTCATATCCAGTGAAAGGTGTTTAGACTGTGTGGATTATAGTTGGGCCAGTATGTTTGAAACATTTAAGAAATTGTATGAAGGAAGCTCAGGTAACTTTTAGTGAAGGCTGAGTGGGATTCTTCAGTGTTAATGTCACTGACTACTACGTGTTAGAAATAAGATTTAGAAATATGTTTGGCCAGGCATTTAATCAGCCAATAACAGCCCACGGAAGGCATCAATCTATATACCTACCAATCTATCAATCAATAAATATATACAGTGCTTAACAAAAGTGTTAGAAGACCTGTCAGAGACCATCCAGCTTCATGAAGTGCTTTAATGTCGACTCTATAATTTTCAGTGAGCTCTTGACTTTTCACCATTGAACAGGAATGAAGAATTTTAAACTCAATTCAACTTTTTACACGAAAATCTGAGCCTGAACATTTAACCACTAAAACTAATTCTTCTGTTTAGGAACACTAAAGTTTTTTTGTAAATTCATGGACAACAATAATAATTATATTTTAGCATTAAAGATATCATTTTGGTTAAAGAGCTTCTACGTACTGCTGTATTAACCAATACAGAAACATAAAAATACATTTTGATAGATTACCAATGCTGTTCATTTAGTGCAGCTGTGGCATAAACTTTACATCGGGCGGTGGTCTAATACATTTGTTTAGCACTGTGTATATAAAATAAATTCGAAAAATCTTAAATGTTATCAGACAGAAGATTCATTGGATGCATCCACATCCTCGACTAACTATGAGACATCATTACTACTGGAAAGAGAGGTATGATTATTAAAGCATTTTTAATGATGTCTACATGTTTAGTTTTAAGTTTTGAATGGATTGTGATTCTGGAAACAAGGAGAGCAATTTTTGAGGCAAACTGGTGAATGTTTCTGCTAATCCTTTAAAAAGTAACTTGTCAGTGCCACGAGCTCCATGAAATCCCACTGACCTCCACTGTATTGGGGTAGAGGCAGAAATCTGAGAAACGTGGACAAATAAAACAGAAACTGACTGCATGGAGAGATACCACGAGAAGTGAGAACATATATTTGTTTCGTCACTCCAAAGGTGACCAGCAGCATCAGTTTGTAGGCCAGATGTTGAGACATCTGGCAGAATAATCTTTTATTAGCAACAGGTTTATCAAGCTGCAGAATATGGTCATATGCTGTGTGACAGTTAAGATCTTGTTTAGTGAAATGAAGCACAAATATAAAAGGCCGTACTTGAACACTGCTAAGTGCTTAGCTATCCAGAATACAGCCTGACAAAAGAGCCCTGCTGTCCCTGTTTACGTCTACGCATCACCACATCCAGGCTCCATCACACCCCCACCATATCAAGACAGAAGAGGAGAGCTGCCTTCACTTTATTAATCAGCGCCGGCTTTAATCACGAGTCAGTTAGCAGCGTGGTCTAATTGACTATCATCTTAATTGCTCTATCGCGCTCGGCCTTGGAGAACCGTCTGCTGCCAGCTTATCGTCTCACTGCTCGATAAGACGCGCGCTTAATGAATGCTCACACTTGCATGTGGAAATGGCGCTCGTCCGATTCTCCTCACGTCCAAGTGGATGCCCCTGTGAGGCCTACCGCTAACCGAGGCAGGGACTGAAGAGGCAGCCTGACATTTATGGGATGTAATTGAAGATGGGTATGAACCCCCACGCTCCGACATAGATGGATATCAGCCAGCAGCAGATCTGTGGTCCTGCTTCATCAGCTTGTGGTGAGACGTGGCTGGGGGGAGGTGAAGAAGGTGACTGTTAAATGGAGAAGCTGCTGATAAAACAGCAGCTCATACTCGAGGATCTCAGTCTGTTTCCACGCTGTGATCCACTTTGGTCTGTGAGTCAGTGCTGTGACTCACTGTTGGCAGGACGACGGGCTCTTGTCGCATATGTGATGTGTCTGCAACTGGAAGGTGTGATAATCAACTGCATTACAATATTACTAACATTTTTGATTAGGAACTTAAGTGTCATAATATCTAATGCAAAGATTAGGTGTTTAAACACATCAAAAGTGGAGCAAAAGTTTAAAATTTCAGATGCTTTATCTGCTATATTTAAAAAATTTAAAAATAAATGTCAACTCTCCTATTTGGAAAAATAGAAAATTAATGTATGTGGTGTTATAGTTCATTTAATTTTGTTTAGAATAATTTGTTCTGAATAAAATAAATTTTTAATAAAACACCAACAGTCTCGCCAGCAAAGCACCCTCACATCCCACCTTCTCCTTGCTTAACGGTGGGAACCACACATGTAGACACAAAGACACAGCAGGAACAAAGGTTTGACTCAGAAGTACAGATTTCCACTGCTCTAACGCTATTAGGGGCTGCTGTGGCTCAGGAGATAGAGGTAATCAGAAAATCTGTGATTCGATCCCTGGCTCCTCTCCTCTGCATGTCCAAGTGTCCTTGGGAAAGATACTAAACCCCACATTAGCTGCTGTCTGATGAGCAGTTGGCACCTTGCATGGTATCAGTTTATGAATGGCTGAATGTGATGTGCAGTGTCAGAAGACTAGAAAGCTACAGTACAGTCTATTTTCCATTTATCTATCTGTGTGTTTGTTGGTTTGAGCAGCTCTCTTCTCCTAGTTCCCTTTCTTTGCAGCAATTCTTCCATGAAAGAGTGACTGACCTTAACATCTTAAAGTAACAATGGACTGTCATTTCTCTTTACTACAGTGGTTAAATAGGGCTATGTACTGTATGCCAACACTACCTCTGGACATCACAACTGTAAGCTGTCATGAAAGCAAAAGGAGGTTCTAAAATATAGACCTGCACACTCTACACAGTTTGACACCATCAGCTACTCCAACATACGTGAGGTACTACTGGAAACCCTGCCTATTCTGGAGCCAATACACAGTAAGTTTGGCTTACTCTCTACTTCAATGACTGTATCAGCCCCTCATCTGTCAGTGCATGCATCTTTTTTAGGTTATGAAGGCTCCATTTTCCAATTTAGACAAAGATGCACAACAATTACAATTACCTGCAGCTGAAGAATCGAGAATTGATAATCAGTACTTCCAGTTCTCACAGCACAGCTTATGACTCCAGCCACAACCATACCTGAGTAATAATAATGAAACTGTTAAGATGGTGGAGTGCTTCAAATACCTCAAACTCACTGGACAATAAAGTGAACTTACAATTTCATTTTGAACACTTGGAGGCTCCATAATCAAGTGTTAACTGTACCGTACAACTGAAACACACTTGGATAAAACACATTGTTTTCAGTTGCATGTTCCTCATTCAAACTACTGAGGCGGCCATTTGTCAACCATTTTGTACTCTTGAGTTTGGTTCATAAAAATAGGTCAAATTAGAAACACACACACATTGCCTGATTTGACTGGTGACTTGACGTCTTCCATCAGGTCCACATTTCGGGGTCAAATGCCAACGACCTGGCCTGTGTTGATCGCAGTGCGAACACAGTGTACCTGTGGTTGGCCGACTGCCTGAGGCTAGAGATCAAGGCGTTAGATGAAGAGAGCAGTGGATTAGATTTGGTCGACATGAACACCTCTGTACAGATGACAGGATTCAAAGTTGTGGGTAGATGAAGTGAAAGAATGAACAGGGTCAGTGTGTGTCTTAACTAAGGAAGCACGGAACATCTTTTATTGTCACCATTCTTTTGTCAAAAAACATCCTGTAGAAATTCTATCTAAATCTAAATTAGATCAGGGAATGTGTATTCTTAATGTGTCACCATGCTTCCAACCAGCCTAATTATTAATCTAATCAACATCCAGGAACAGCCTGAGACTTTAAATTCACTTAACCTCCTCTTTCCTTATCTACTTTATTTCCTGACAAGTTCTCTCGACAGTGACTCAGCGCCTGTGAATCATTTTTGGATATCACTCAGTTAACGCTGAAGCCAGAGTCTGCGTCTCTGCTGTAATGGGTTACTGTGTCTGCAGTCACCTTCCATAAGCAGAGTGTCTGGGTGTCATCCAGGGATGTTGGGGGGGGTATGGGTGACTCCTGAAGTGTCGCGTCCTCCTCATCCAGCTATCATCAGCTTGGAAATGAGGATGGAAACTGAAGCCTCCACCTGGACAGAAAAGACAACGGCCGTTATTATATATTATATATTTAAGGACAGTTCAACTGAAGTAGTTTTAAAGCTGCATTCATTGATTTTTATAGATGCTCTAATTAAGCAGGTAGTTGCTTTTTTTGTCTGTGCTGGACAGTGGATCCATTGGAACTTTTTCACTGGAAAACAAAGTTTGATGAAAGCAATTGCATCTGCATTGCTAATTCACAGTCATATTATCCATTGTTAGGGTTAAAATATTGATATTTTTTTAAAATTAAAACTGCAAAGCCGATAAGGCGTGTTCATACGGACACAGACAGCTTCAGACTTCCACATATGTGCTTCTATACATACAACAAACAAGAAAACAAGATGGTGTCCTGATGACAGTAAGAAGAGCTTCTTGAAGAGTTTTCTTTGCAGATAAGAGTAGATGACAGCAACCTACACATTAAAATGGCAGTTAACCCTAACTCTAACCTGGTGTAAAGATAAACAAGCTTGCATGTTACCTTTTCATTTATGGGGATTCAGCCACTGAAATACCAGGGCTCTGTTTCCCATGTGCAAATGTTCCACCAGAACAAGCCCCCACCTCCTCACACACACTGCACCCAAGACAATTCTTGGCCAAATTCATTCACTATATGGCCAAACGCAAACAGTATCAAACTTTTGTTGATGGGTCATCATGATGAAACCACGGCCATTTCTTTCTATTTAAAGAAATACAAACTGTCAAATTAGCGGCACTCTTTGAGAGAAACAACATTTCTGTTCTCATCAAATGCGTACATGTGTGAGGTCTAACGTGTGCATTTCCTTCCTCATAACACATTCACTGATGTTTATGGTAGAATTTTGAAACCTATTGTTTACCCAGATTTGCTTACAAGCACTCTGTTACTGCAGCCAAGTATATGTAGACATGATGTGAACATTATAAGGGCACCCGCTCTTAAAAACACTGCAGTGCACCAAGCTGTCAAACACTCTATATGGAGCCTGGAGCTGACACTGATCTGAATTTATAACAAACAGCATATCAATGCATACGGACATTTCATTCTAGAGAAACAGGCACAAAGTTGAGAGTAATGTTGGCACGAGAGGAACTTTCCAAAGTTTGATTGAATTAAGTACATTCAGAGTTTTTTTCTTTTCATCATTCTGCAAAGAAAAGAAAATGTTCACTTTCTGTTTCTGCATGTTTAATGCTGCGCACATTTGTATGTCAGGACCAATCAACTTTATTAGCTGCCACAAAAAGAAACACAAAGTAAGAATACAAAGCAGTCGGATGCCAGCACGCCTCTGCTGCTCGGTCTCCTAATAAAGTTGATTCATAGTGTAAACTAACTTAAAGTAAACAACTATTTAAACAATTATAATAATGCCATGCTGCTGGGCTGTGTACGCTGCTGGTTTCAGTAATAGATTGTGTCCCTGCTGATGCTGTTCCTGAAAGTGTCAATAATGACAGGCAACCAGATTTCTGCTGCCGCCTGCATATTTGACTGCTGCACAGAGTGTTTTACATACTGCCACACTGTCCATCTTCATTACTGAACCCAAAAGTTCGTTTGTGTTTGGGCAGAGGCACCCATGAGGTGAATGTTAACTAGCACATAGGATCTTATAGGGAGAAACTAATGGAGAAAATGACACAAGACATCTAAATAACAAAACAGGACGTGACTGTCCTCAGAGTCCTTTCAAATACAGAGAAGTTTGCAGCAAAGCAGTGGCCACTTTGTCCTGAGGTTAACACAATACACACTGCTTGAATCCCACAGCAACCAGAGATACCAAACCTACTGTAGCTGTTCAAAAGTCCATAATAATAATGTAAATGACAATAATCATGTTCAGTGGACACGTTTAGTGTTCTTAATGTGTAAACTACACAGAGAGAGACTTCTCCACTCAGACTTAAACATCTTGAACCCAACTGACACAATGTGCATCAGAACTTGCATCCATTCATCTGAGTCAAAACACAGTGTAGTGATCGAAGTATCTGGAAAGTAATGCTCTCATAGTGTTTAACACTGTAACACTAGTTAATGGAGACCAAAACAGAGCTAAAAGAGAGTAAATGTTGGACTTAAAACCATCAGGTGGACACAAACACGACTTCAAATTAATGATAATGTTGCCTAGTAACAGCTGGACATGTGGTTGACATTGTCAACAATGCTGTGTTCCCAACTTGTTTCTGCTGCAGCCACAGGTGACAGTGATTGCAGTTTTAAAGGAGCAGTGTTTAGGATTTAGTAGCATCCAGCTGTGTAGTTACTGATTGCAACCCTGTTGCCTGTACTGCTTGTTTCTAGTGTGAAGGAGTAACTATGGTGGCCTCACACAAAACAATAAATAAAAGGTCCCAGCTCTAGCCAGTGTTTAGTTTGTCCATTGTGAGCTACTGTAGAAATATGGCGGTACAATATGGTGGACTCTGACATATTGGACCTTTAACTTTCAGTGCCCTGGTAACTCACACTGCAGGCCAAAGCTACAAGGAGCAAGGCTGCAGTAAAACAGTCCTTTATCCTTTCCTAAACATTTTTCCTTGACCTTGATGGAGCTTTTAGACTCCGTCATCACATCATTTCTCTCTCTTTTATGTCAATTCATGGTTCCTATAATGTCTGGTTCTGAATGGCCAAATGTGTTTTTGTTGCTGCTGCAAGGAATTGTGGGACAGCCTTATCTTCTTTCCTTTCGTAAAGGACGGTCCAGTGTATCCTCTGCTAAAGGAGATAAGCAAGGAAGCACTGAAGGTCTTATCATGGCAGCTACGTTAATACTTCCAGGTCATTTCAGGAACCTTCCTAAACAAAAAAAAGATTATCTGACCACAGTGCAGGTTTGGCTCAGACTCCTCACCAACAGACTGAGAGAGAAAAACAACTTTACTTTCCATAGAACTCTCTTCTATTGGAAATATAGTCATAGTTATAAAAGATGGCCTCCGGGCTACTTAACATATTAAATGTCAACTGTATATTAAAACCGACAAAATATATTCACACTCACAGAACTTCTTTGGGTCATTGTCATCACTTTTTTATTGCTTTTTATATTCTAGTGCTGTGCTTAGATTTTGTAACTTTCACCCACTGAAAATGAGTTACTGCAGCGATGAATGAATTTCCCAGCAGGAATCAATCAGTTAAGGCTCAGCTGTTTGTTACAAAAGCTGCCTCTTTCATGTCCCCAAGCTCATAGTTGAATCGGCCAACTTTGCAGAGTTTGCAAATCCAGCTTTGTGACACCAGTTTTCCAGTCACTGAAGCCAGACACCTACAAGACATTCAGGAGATGGCCAGCTTTGACCTGCAAAGTGAGGGTCGTGGGACCGATGAGAGGGGGGTGTGAGCTAATCTACTGCTTATATACTATTATTAGAATGTTAACTTCATAGACCACACGGGCTGAGGGTTTGGGTTATTTAAATGTTTAAAATGTTAAAACATTTCAGTATAACTTGTAGAGGTCTTAGGTCTTTGGACACTAAAACCCTTTTTCAGGCCCAGACTCAATCTTTGGTGGCCGATCATTTCTCTTGTCCAGGATTAAAAATGTGGACTAAGAAGAGGCAAAAACACCTCCAGGCACTTTCTCTCATGGCAATTGAGAGCAAACTGACCAAGACACTGGACTCATGATATCATGGATGATTTCACACAAAGCAGAGCCTGGGCTGGGCGACGGTGGATGTGGTGGTAATGGGCTGGCCTAGATGAAAATTGCCAGGGCTAAATTTTGTTCCCAGTCTGGCCCTGCCTCTATACATTCATTTACACAGAGTTACTGCGTATTGAAAACTACTTCAAATTACACTAACTCTCTAGCTTTGTCTCCTGGAATAAGCTCCATGGAAGTTAAGTCAGCCAAATGTTTCTTCTGTAATCGTCCTGCAATAGTGGACTTCTCACTTCTGTTGTCAAAACTAATTACACTAATGGCTGCCACAAGAGGAAAACCTTTGTTTACACAGAGACAAAACACTGGCTAAATGTTTTCAGACTCAGTTTCTAAACCACAAAGTAAAGACGATGAAATTTAAAGTCTATTTTCTCAGTAAGTGTCTGGCTATGAGCAGTGGAGCACAAACACAATTTTCTGTCAGTGTCAGAACTGTCTTTTCTTATGGGCTCTTCTCACTCGTTTCAAATGGGTAGGGCTCGGTTGGAAAAAAAGCTAAGGCTGAGCTCATGTGACTCTGTTCACCAATCAGGATTTAGCAGCACTTGAATCAGAATGTCTTGTCAGTCGGGGGGTTTGCTTGTTTTTCTTTGACTGTCACTCAAATCTGATCAAACCACAACTACAGTCCTGATGAAGAAGTGTAAACTCTTCAGAAATAATTATCAAGTTTGAATGTTTTTCCACTCAAACTTGAACTTTGATTCTTATTTAGTCATGAATATTTGATTTCTTGATTTTTGAAACAAAAATATGATCCAGCAACAAAAAATAAAATACATGTGGTAGTAGAATTTGAAAAGTGTGTTTTAAAAATGTACCAAACAGCTGGATGAGTCTCTCTCTGAGTACAGCAGGGTTAAAGTTAGCTGAATGACAGCAGCTGTGAAAGTAGACCATGACTTGCTGATTACTCTCTCTGGCTGATTAAAGGTGGGCAAGGGGCTTTTAGAACTCTCAAAAGGTTCTTTATTAACTATTGTGATCTGTCTAACAGGTGAATGCTCTCCTCTGAATGAGGGCTGATTACTGTACTGATGCAATCAATGGACCCCGCCAAGTGGGCAGACATGTCTGATGGCCAAGTGCAGCTATGAATAACAGAAACTGCCTGAGGGGAAACAGCAGAGCACCAGCGGAGCTTGTGGGAATTTTATAGGTAGTGGTAATGATTTCTACCAGCGGCTTGTTGACAGAAATGCCTTGTGTTTCGATAATATTGAATTTCTATTTCACAAATGTTTAGAGATAATGAAAATGTGTACTTGTATTTAAGCTTCATTGAGCAATAATGTAAAAATTCTGCCCACATGAAATCAAAGTGTTGTGGTGAAAGCCATCTGGGGACTTTCAATATATAAAACAAATCAGCTGTTTTATTGGCACCAATGCAACAAAGGAGATCCTCCCATATATAGCTGGAGACTCCACACACACACGCGCGCGCACACACACACAAACACACACACAACTAAACTATAAGAGAGAAACTATGAAACTAAACCAATAAAAACGGTCTCAAACTGCCCTCTCAGCCCGAGCCTTTAAACTCCACCCGGCATATCTTTACTGTGTGCAGGGCTGAGAAAAGTTGCAAAAGATGGGATACAAATTACCCCCCTCTAGGAGAAATGGGGTACTCACCTATTTCCTGCTGTGATGAAATGCAATGGTACCAATCAGCTCATGAGCGATGAATAAACAGAAGCATTATATCACTTTGGATTACTGCCATATGCAGCTACTTAGTCAGTAATTGAGTAATTATATATTTGAAGAGAACATGATTTCAGATACTTGAACAATTCTCTCTGATTAAAGTCTGTGTAAAATCAGAATAAATATGTTCTGAGTTTGTCAGACCAAAGAAGAAAGTGTTATTAACCACCCAGCCAAACTTGAATGTGCTGAAGCCACGCCCACTCGTGGCAGCAGTCAAGCAGCCATTTTGAAGTGACTGAAACGTGTCAGATGAGTTCAGAAAATGACATGACGAACTTTGAAACACTCTGAGTGAGATGAATTCATCTCTATCTCTCTGCTAGGGGTGCAGGTGTATGCTCAGGGTGGCCTCACCGTGTCATCGAGCCAGCCTTTAAGGACTGCCCACAAAATCCTGGACTGAAAACTGGAGAAAAACTGTTTGAACCTCTGACTCCACATTTCACTAATATATTGTTCAAAGTCTTTTCACATGTGTTCAGCAACTAGTTTCCAACATATTTAATGTGTTTTGAAAAGAAATCTCAGAATTTCCTTTACACAGACTTTAAATATTGGGTCTTCTTTTCATAGATCAGGTAAGTAACATGGACTAGACTTTTATGTGACTGTAAAATGGATGACATCTTTATTGGAGGGTTATGTTCTGACCTCGTTACTCCTCACATGAAAACAATAAGCTCAGTGCAGCCATGACTCTTCCCCATGGGTGACTGTAGAATCATCCCACTGGGGTGGAGGAGGGGCTTTCTCAAATGCTGTATGAATATCTGCTGTGGAAAGAGCCATAGCAAGAAGTGTCAGGATAGCCCTCAGGGGAGCAATGTGGCCGCAGGCATGACAGCAAAAACAGCAAACAGCAAGGACGGCACCATAATCAAAAGGTGTTGGATATCGATCTGACTGCCTCAATTAGCTACTAGGATCAGTTCTCCTTCGATTGCTGATGGCAACATTGTCTCTACAAAGTCAGATGGGGTCAAGAATTAAGAGCAGTCAGACGATCTGACAGGTTGTAAATAAGCCAACAATTTTTCCAGATCAGCTCCCAAAACGCAGCTAAAACGTCCTAATCATAGCTCACTGCACAGAACTAGGTACGTTTGATTAGACAGAGCACTGAGCTCGCTGAGCCTTATAAACTGTTTTTAATCATTAGGTTGTGTTTACACTGAAAACAGGCCTGTGCATTGGTGAGTTTAGCTGAAGCAGCACACCCCTGGGACAAAAAGCCCAGTTTGAGTGACAGATCCATTAGTCTGAAGGTTTATCAGACACCTGAACACTGCACAGTGGTTTAGGACATTATGAGACAGGATTTCACTAAATGCCAGGACAACTGTAAAGTAGAAACAGCTGTTCATTTAACACAGTAATTAACAGTACTGTTCCAGTACCTGAACCAAAGTGTGCTTGATTGACCAGTGCAGTACCTAATTGAGCTGGGGCCAACTACTTTGCAATGATGGACAAAGTTCCTGTGTTTCTCCTGACTGGTTCTGGGGCAAATGGAGTATTTCCTGTAATGGATTACAAGGACTGGAACCAAAGATGTATCTTAAACTGTGACACTGGAAGCCTGCTCACACCAGCAGTTAAAACCAATGAATTTATACCAATGGTATCAGTGTGATCAGTGGATTTGCTTAAGGAGCAAGCTAAACCCGAGTGAGTTTTTCATCAGCTATGAGCTCATTCCCCCTAAAGTGACACTTTTTAACCACAATGATCAGTTCTGAGAACTTAAAGGCAGACGCAAATAAACAACTTAGTAGAGAGAAAATAGAAAGGCGTTCAGCAGCCTACTGTAACAGACTAACGTATGTTCCCAGCAGTTAACATTAACTTAATATAATGTATGTGTAATTACACATACATTATATTAAGACAAAAAATGTGCCTTTCATTACATCTTTAAGAAAAGTCCATTGGAGCTTAAGCAAAGCCTAGACTCACTAACATTTGGTCTTTTTCCCACTGGCTTCATTTGGTACAAACATCCCAGACCGCCTGTGTTCACTCCAGCTTCAGCCTGGACTCTACAGAGCTCACTGGAAACTAAGGTGGAAGTATGCAAAGCATGCCACCGTGGTTTTTTGGGCACTTCAGAGGCAGCCAGCCGACTGTCACGCTCAAACCAGGTGTAATGAGGTGAGTCGCTACTTGCCCACATTTCGCTTGGGTTTATCTGCCTATTCACATTCCTATTTCATTCTTCTAGATCCCTTTTGTCCCAGAAGGAGGGTGTATTTTAAAGCAGTGATTCTTCATCACGATATGGACAGATTGCTGCTAATGCCATGAGTGGACTTGAACAAAATAAATAAGTTGTGCCTTTTATCAGGCTTTTTAAGAGCAACATTCACAGAGTCTGCAGTGATTACCTGAAGCTGCTTAAATCCAAGCTGCTCCATTTTCAAATCACCTAATCGGTAGGTTGCCAGTAATTAGTCATCCTGTGTTTAGTGTGTCCCACTGTGGTCTACATGTAGATTTGGAAGCTTCCTACCATCACAAAAACACACACACAGAAGCAAACAGCTCTGATACCTGCAGCAAAACAAGAAGTAATGAGGAGTTTGTGGATGCCGTTGCTGAAGCAGCACAAAATGACAAAGTAACTTTTTTTTATGTCCATCCTTCATTTCCTTCCACTTATCCTGGGTCAGGTCGCAGTGGCAACAGATTTAGCAGGGCATTCCAGACATCCTGTTCCTCATCAACGCCTTCTCCTGAGGGATCCCTAGAGTTCACCAGGCCAAATGAACTATAAATTCACTCATGTCCGAAAAAACCTCCAGAGGAAGGCGCCCATCCGGATCGGATGCATGAACCACCTCAGCTGGCTGCTTCTGACACGAAGGAGGAGCTGCAACTCTGAGCTCCCCCCAGATGACCGAGCTCCTCGCTCCATTTCTGAGGCTGAGCTCAGCCCCTATGAAGAAATTTAATTTTCTCTGTAGTGTCTCTGGATTTCATCTGTAATGAGGTTACTTAGAAATGTGCCAGCAATGAAGTATCTCAGCCTTCCCTACAGGTCTGTGAATATTCACTGTGGACTTGTAGTCCCTAATGCCATGAGTGGACTTTTTGGTCTTTGTACAGATTTGTGTTGACTGTAAGTTTCTTGCAGTGACACTGTGTGGTCAAGCATAGTTTGAAGGTTAAAAATGATGTATGATTGACAGGCTGAGACATTCTCATGACTGTTTTTGTTTGTTTGTGCAGCTCATATAATATTTGTTTGTTTTGATTTGCTTCTCTTCTTCCAGTTTCTAAAAAGAATTTAATAAACCAATCAATCGGCTTGTTTGACGGTGGCTCCCACTATGACCCACAGTTACCCACTGCAGAAGTTTGGAGAGATGTACATCTTCACAGGAGCATAAATCTTCACAAATCTTTCAGAAAGCTCACAATCAACAGCTGGAGCAGATCGATCTTCTTTTTAAACCCAACAAAGTCTGCCGCTTGCTTGAAAGTTGCAGTATGTCTTGGGTAACAATCACTTCTTTATGGAATCACTATTGGCTGTCTGACAGTCTTGTGTCCTTGAGTGCACTTCAGCCAACTTTTCCCACCTGCATTAGCGGAAAATCGCTCCCTTTCCCAAACCTAAGCTTTATTTATTCAGGGAGTTTCAGCTGAAAGCCAAGCTCTGTTGTACAGGAACTCCCTGATCACACTCAAAGTTACACACATTCACACCTGGCAGCAGCCCAGTACAACCACAGCTTGATTTGATGGCCACTGAGCACCTCCACTGGAACATCTGGGGGGTTATGTGTCACCTCAGTGGTGGTAATGAGAAAGTGGCAGCCGCTGCTCTGTTTCTTTCACCACCTGCATGTATCTTGCTGATCCGGGGATCACAGCTTCTCTAACCTGAGCTGCAGCACCTAACGTCCTGAGACTTCATAGCACTGAGACTTTATACAAACTGTGTGTAACTCTCTAAATCACATGATTTGAAATCACAGATATCTCAAAGAATTGCCATACACGCAGTGATGAAGACATTCTAGACCTAGACATCATTTATCAGAAAATCGTCTCTGTTTATTAATTTTTATTGAAAATAACCTACTTTGAAAACAAAATACATGATTCAAATTATTCTCTTTATGTACCAGAGGGATTAAAAGTTAGCGACTAACTGTTAAATTTCACTGGACATGGCTGTGACATGTTGGTTTGCTACTAGAGCTGATTGCTGCTGTTCTAGACAGTGTTTGTGATCCCACGTGGCTGTTCTATTTTTGATGGTTTCTGATCTACCAACCAGTTTTACATTTGTAATTCACACACATTCATGCACCCATGGCAGAGGCTGCCGTGTAAGGTTCCAACTGCTCATCAGAAGTGGTACAGTGTTTTCTATCCCAAATACTCACAAATGAAGCTCACCCATTCATACACACAGGAAACAATTTGGGGTTCAGTATCTTGCTCAAGGACACTTCAACTGGACTGGGGGAGCCAGGAATCAGCTCACTGAACAGTAAAGTAAAACTGAGAATTTACTAATGTTAGAATTTGGAGAGAATAAAGAAAAATAACAGTAAATATGACAAGGCAGCCACAAAGGTTAAAAAGTTAAGTGTTACCCAAAGTCTGTTTATTTCTGTCACAATTAATAAAACTCAGCTTTCTAACTTTTAGTATACATAACAGCACAGATCTGAACACATCAGCATATCTGCTAAAGCTGCTATATATTTTAGCTGCAAATATGTGGAAGCAGGCAGAGCCCAACGCTTGGAGAGAATGAGAAATATGTGGGTAGACATGCAGTGATGACAGGGTGAAACTTTACCTTCATAGTGGTGACCAGCAGTGTGTGCAGGTTGATTGGCGAGCTGTGTTGGGAGCAGCAGGGGTCTGATGTTCACCACTCTGTCTTCTAGACACATACAAGACAAGAGCAGACTCTTTAGGTTGAACTTGTAATACTGTGCAATAACAATGTGTATTTATTACTCATCACCCTGTGTACGGCATTTAAAAACAAATCTGTCCTTTCCTACATTAGCAATGTGTAATGCACTTCTACATAATAAATGATCAAATGCTATTTCATTAATTAACATCATAATTACTGTTAAGAGTTCACACAATATATTATACAACAGTTGTGTAATGGTTTTCAAACCTTTCCAAACATCTACATTTTCCTTTTCCAGTAGAAGAGTATCTGACTTACTCACGGTTTAACACTGAGTCTATTAGTCTTTTTCCAAAACAGTGTAATCAGTCTTTTGGCATGCAGACAATCAGACCCATCATTATTCCTTCCTGCTCAATAGTTCATTAATAGTGTGTTCTTTTTCTGCATCACCAAACTCAGATTGCTCCCCTGTATCTGGAGCATAAATGAAACATTTCTGTTGTATAATACTGATTTATGTTTTGCTGAAGTAACATATGTTCACATTAACTAGATACACTGTGTGTAGATACACTGTGCCCACCCCGTACTCCAGTCTTAAATGAGTCTTCTGTTTAGAATAGAATAAGGGTTTAATTAGTACCTTTAATTTTATTGTAATTCAGTCCCTGAGTTTGAGATATTTGGAAAATGTTTCCCAGTAATGCCATACAGGCTTTTAGGGGAGACTGAAGATGGCTGTGGTATGGTCAAAAATATGTGTACATTTCACAAGAGAGGCATTTAGATACAAAATTCTGAACCATGATTTCTTTGATGTTTACTTAGTGATAAACAAGATATAAATGAACAATTATCACAGCATTATATTTCACTGTTTTTTTAACAGGTTAAAAGTGGAAGTCGATGTATCAAACTGTCGAAGGATGATTATTAGACTGAAAGTCAGAAGAGACTGTGATTCCAGACCACAACAACAGCGTGCTTCAAGAGCTGAGCAATTAGCCAGAAGATGGATGGGGGGAGATGAAAACCTCTCTAGAGGGTAAGAAGAAAATAAGAGGCAGTTTGAAAGCTGAATTCATTCAGAAGACCACGGAAATACAAGACAATCTGGACTGGAGATTGGAGAAAGATTGACCGGGGAAAGGAAAACATTGTGCTGATCCACGTTTATCTGTTATCATCTCTGCCATGAACTATGAGGAAGGAGAGAACATTATGGAATCATTCAGAGCTTTGCTCCAGGTGTAGTGGTGGAAGAGGAAGGAGAGGGCACTGCAATCACGGTGAAATTCGGCTGTACAGGACAAAGTGGATGTGTTGTGGATGTGTTGCGGAGAAAACAAAGACTGAAGAGAAACAAAAAGTTTGGAAAGATTTCTATCCAAGCAGCAAAACACAGAAAAACTGATTGAACTCAACTTCACAACTGTGATGTTGAACAAGATTTCTTAAAGAGTAACTTGAGTATTTTTCAACCTTTCCCATGTTCTGTGTCAAAGTGACGAATGGGGACAACAAGTTCTAAATTCAGTCCAGTATCGAGGAGAGCGCTGAAGCCTGCAGCTGCAACGTAACCCTTGTGGGCAACTGTGCACTGTCCAAATGTGTCCATTAAAAGTGCTTGTTTTGCCTCAGACTGTTATTTCAAGTGTCTGACAACACAACCCCCAGAGAAATGAAACTGAATCCAGGTTGAAAAATATCAAAACTACCCTCTAAAAATATGATTAAGATCTATAAAAGTATTCAGCCCTTTTTTCAAAGTTAAAACAGAACTTTACAAAGCTAAGTTGGATCTTTTCACATTCTACACGTTGTACAGCATCAGGTACAAAGTAGTTAGAGCACAGTCAGGGTTTGTTACCTGAGTTCGGTGGAATTAGCTGAAATCTGTCTGGTCTGAAGAGTCTCTGCTGGTATTGGACCTGGCCACGTCTCTGGAGTGGTACTGAAATAAAGACAGTGTAAGAATAAGATGTAACAAACTAGTCCAAACTGCTGCCAGTGAGTCCGAACCACCGAGTGACTGACAATAAGATAAACTTAGATTTTACCAACCTAAGTCCATCAGGGGTCTTGGATGGGGCCACTTAGGTCTGATAGTGTGGTGTCCAAACTCTCCTATGTGATCTTGATGCACTAAACAATCAGACATCATCATTTACTCCTCTGTCATGAGTTTGTGCTATATGCACCACATGTAGAATTTCACAATCCAGGCCGAAATGTTACACACAGGCCTTCCTTTGTGAATGCACAGCATTACAAGTTCAACCTAAAGAGTCTGCTCTTGTCTTGTATGTGTCTAGAAGACAGAGTGGTGAACATCAGACCCCTGCTGCTGCCACAGCTCGCCAGTCAACCTGCACACACTGCTGGTCACCACTATGACGGTAAAGTTTCACCCTGTCATCACTGCATGTCTACCCACATATTTCTAATTCTCTCCAAGCGTTGGGTTGCTTCCACATACTTGCAGCCAAAATATATAGCAGCTTTAGCAGATATGCTGATGTGTTCAAATCTGTGCTGTTATGTATACTAAAAGTTAGAAAGCTGAGTTTTATTAATTGTGACAGAAATAAAAACTAAAAAAATTTCTCTTATTATTCTCCATCTCTCTCATAACTTTTGTTATAATATGGCATTATATAAAATTGAATTGAATCTTTGCAAAGCATCAAAGTATTGACCTTGTACAGGTGTGAGAGCCTCTCAACAGTATGTAGGACCGGGGGTGTAAAAACCTTCCACTGAAATCCAGGGTGGTAATATCCATATTAATCCATGGTACATGAATGAAGCTCATGGTGCATGACGTGCATGCTTATTATAGAGAATCAATCAGTTCAGGGAAAGGTCTTCGTATAGATGATGGGGGATTGATCAGCTCTACAGCACAGTAGATATGGAGTCAATAAACCATGTCATAACAGAGATGAAGCAGTCATTGGATTGTTCCGTTCCATTTGAAATCAAAGGCCAATAACATGGCAGCAGTCAGTATATCAGTCCAACTGCTGTGTGTGCACTGACCTTGTCGTGGAGAGGGGAGGGGGTCATGCAGGTCTACTCCCCAGGCATCAGCAGTGTGCTGCAGCAGCAGGCTGCTGATGCGCCGATGAGCCAGGGCGTCCCAGTGGACGCCATCTGGCATGCGGTGCTGCAAGCTGAGGCGGAAGTGGAAGTGCAGGTCCAGGACATCCAGTCCGTAGGCCTCCGCCAGCCGGCTGCTGTAGAAGTTGGCTTCAATGAT
Source organism: Larimichthys crocea (assembly GCF_000972845.2). Taxonomy (NCBI): domain Eukaryota; kingdom Metazoa; phylum Chordata; class Actinopteri; family Sciaenidae; genus Larimichthys; species Larimichthys crocea. The sequence continues at coordinate 392,992 of NC_040024.1, read as the reverse complement.
GTCATGACACAGCGTGGGGCTCAAGTGGCTCACCTGTTGTGAGGGAGTGATGTCGATAATTCAATATTATTTAACATCTCGAGTAAATTACAGTTCATTCAAATGAAAGCTGTCATTGGAGTCGATCAGAGGCAGAGACTTATTTTAAATGGTAGTCCATTCATCAGTATATATGCACTTTTTCAATTTACACATAAAAAGACTGAGATCGATCTGCGGCTTGGTGCAGCATCTGCAGTACTGCAGACGTTGTACCAGAGGGACTATATAGCCCATCTAGCCTGGAAACGCCTCGGCATCCCCCAGGAGCTGGAATGTGTTGCTGGGGAGAAGGACATCTGGAGCATCCTGCTAAACCTGCTACCACTGCGACCTGATTCCGGATAAGCGGGAGAGACTGTATGAATGGATGGACATAAAGAGTGGAATCACATGAAATCAAAATATCTATCAAAGTCTCAGCCCATGGCTGAGGTGGAAAAGTTGATGTATTGTTGCAAAATGTGACAAAGTGCAAAATAAACAGAGATGGATTTGTGATTAAATGATGACGCACATGAAGCGTGTTACTTGAATGTCAGCGGAGCTTACATCAGACCTGTGTGGAGCGATCACATTAATACATGAAACAAACAAACATTTTTGGACTATTTGAGGACTGACTGCTGTTTATCTTGATAAACCAACTCCTACAGTAATATTCACATAACAGTCGTGGATGAAAATACACGAAAACATTTCTTTTGTGCATTTACTAAAATTTTTAAATTTGTAATAAATTGTGATGTGATGAAATGGACATAAAATATTACATTTCCAGTATTTCAAACGCTTATGAATGTCTGTACAAATTACATTGTAATCCATCAAATAGTTGAGCTGCTGCAGTTAGGAACAAAGAATTGGACTGACCCACCTACTGACAGAGCCATGCTGCTCTTGTGGGACAGGGGATGAACAGTATTCAGAGCCTTAACACAGTATTTAGTTGAAGAACATTTGGCATTGATTGCAGCCTTGAGTCTTATTGGGTATTACCCAACCAGCCTTGCACTGGATTTGGGAATTTTCTGCCATTTGTCCTCTACAGACAGATTTCTACAGATTTGTCCTCCTCCTAAGCTCTGTCAGATTGGGTTGGGCCCGTCAGTAGACGAATCATTTTTAGGGGGCCAGCCAGAGAATTTAAACCCAACCACAGAGCTGCCCCTCAGTCACTCCTGTGTTGTCTTGGCTGTGTAGTCAGGGTCACTGTCCCATTGGATGGTGGACACTGAGGTCCAGCTTTCCCGCAGCCCTGACCTGTCTCCCAGTTCTTGCCCCTGAAAAACACTCGCCACAGGTGTTGTGCAGGTGATGAATGGTGCCTGGTTTCCGTTTTGTCAGACCAGATAATCTTGTTTCTCACAGCTTTTTCTGCAAACTCGAAGCAGGCTTCTATGTGTCTTCACTGAGGAGAGGCTTCTGTCTGGCCACATATGAAATTATGGAGGACACTCTTCTCCTGGAAACGTCTAATGCAGTAGGATTTTTTTTTGCAACCTGCCCCAGATCTGTGCCTGAACACAGTCCTTTCCAAGCAGTTTCTGTGACCTCATGGCTTGGTTTCTGCTCTGATATACATTGTCAGCTGTGAGACCTTACGCTGTATAGACAGCTGTGGGCTTTTCCAAATCATATTCATGCTACATAACAAAATGTAAAATATTGTGATGAGGTCTGAATATACTTCAGAATTCTCACGACAGACACTTAAAACATGACTCCCAATAGGAAAAGCACATTCTTAGTCTTTTACTGAGATTAGCTTGGCATCAGGGCACTAAAGCAATTTTAAAAATGTGGCTTCTCCACAATGTTTCGGTGACCACAGCGTCTGTTTAAGTACTGCTCTAATGCATTCTATCAGCCTTTCTTTGGTTTCCTGGGAAGAAGTCACAGACTGTGATTTGTATTTTGTATGTATATGCTCAGCATAAAAAATAATGAGTTCACGACAAGGTTAACGCCGCTCATTCAGCAGCCAAAAACTCATTAATTCCGTCAAGACCAGTGCCCAATGTTATCTTGACAGATAAGAACCTCAAAATTTCGATGCTTTCTCACATAAAGATTAAAGGTTCAAGCCAATGCTAGGACGTGACAGAACGACAGGAATCTTTTAGAAAGCCAATCTCATTTCTGCAGCTCTTCTATGTCTGCTAGGCCAAACATGCAGCTGCTCATTTCTGTGCTCTGGATGGAGACCCTAGTAAGTGAAGTCAGCTGGTGTAGTGTTGGGGTGGAATGAAATCATGCACACCCACAGCTGAGAGATACTCACTTCAGGCACCAAGAATCCACCCTTGATCTTCTTGCCAAGCGGCATGGCCAGACTCCACAGGATGAGACAGTCATGGCAAACAATGGTTCTGATTTGGCCAAAGAACTTGTGGAGGTTCTCTTTGTACTGTTCAAGACACCCCAGGCCGTACCTGACACAAAAACATTTAGAAAACCACATTAGTGAAAATCAAGTCATACTTACATTACTAGAAATCTCTTTTGTTATTCATCTATTTTATTATGGTTAACTTCTTTTTAGGTTTTTTTTTACAAAACTTTGATGTCCACTGTTATACGGTCCTTGTCATTGCCGACAGTGGCCATGTTTGTGATACATGTGGTGATCAGAAGAACTCTTGTCTTGAAATGGCCTGCTGTTTTTCTGTTTGAGTTTGGACTGAACTTCTAATTTTAATTAATGTTCTCCCACAACTAACACAACGATAGTAAAAATGATTAGTTGATTTTTTTTCATATTAATAAAAACTGATTTTAAAAACAGACTAGCATTGATCTTCTTAAATAATGTCAATCCTCCTTCAATATATTGATCAGGTATGATAAATAAGACTTCATGCAACATGCATGTTATATACACAACATATCTGGGTTGTATGTACTATTCCATAGTCAGCATGTTACCTACAGTGGACTACGGATGGGAATTGATCAAATATCAAATATTATTGATAGCAACACGACCATTAATTCTCCTTTTCTGTCTGATTCTTTATAGATTATTTTATTGATCCCTGTGTCAGGGAAAAAAATTAAAAAAACTAAACTGTGAGCAATAAAAAGACAAAACAAGGCAAAGTGCTTACAGTGCTTGAGTTTTTCAGTTTTGAGCAGTTTCTTAAAGCTTCAACTGACTGGGAAGAAAGTTACCTTTGATTTTAAGTCTAGATTTTGAGAGCACCGAAAGGCCTTGGTCAGTAGACCTAGGTCACACCTAGGTAGTGCTTTATAGGTAAAATAATTTTAAAACTAATTCTATATTCTGCTGATAACCAATATAGATTAACCAACACGGGTGGTATGTGTGACACACAACATTTGTTAGATAAAAGTCTGTTGGCCGCAACTAGAGCTGAGCAGAAGAATGACTCAGGGTGGTGCACAGGGGATTATAATAATCAAGAGGGGAGGGAACAGAAATGTGATTTTTTCCAAGTCTTACAAAGATATTTTTGGCTTTTGCAAAGTTTCTTAGCTGGAATAAAACAGGATTAGACCGCTTTCTTTATGTGCCACTCAAAGTTCATGTTCTCCTAGGTTTTCTACAGTTTGCTTTTATATACTGCTGAATTTTTGGGAGAAATTCTCTCAGGGTCTATGATCTACACCTGTGTCTTGCAGTCGAGGCTGCAAAATAGTGACCAAGAAGTTTTCGGGTTTGAGACAAAGACAGTTGTGGTCAAGCAACATAGACACTGAATGAGACTGAGGGAGCATCGAAAGACAGAGATAAAGAAATAAAGAAGTCTCAAAGTGGTCAAATAAACACACCCACACCCCAGCACTACCCCACACCACCACACAGCCCAGTGGCTAATCACCACAATACCGCGATTTCATGTGTATGCGCAGTGTCTGAGTTTCACGTCATTGTGTAATTTTAGAACATAATCATACAGTTATGAACGGTGCTGCTATTTCTGTCACCGCAGGTTGTTTGTACTGTATTTCCACAGTTCTATGCTACTTCTGCAGTCCTGCCAGATAAGCTGCAGTCAGTGACCAATCAATAAACAATTAATAAACACCACTGATGGGGTGTAAGCATCTACTAAAGGACTTCCTCAGAGGAAAACTCCTATGCAGGGCCGATTTTTGCTATGGGCAATGTGGGCGACTGCCCAGGGCGCAATCTATGTGAGGGCGCATGAGCCCTGAAAAAAAAAAAAACTCGCCAGTTTTCTATACCTCTCATTGTCACGTCAACTTACTGCTACTGTAAGTGTCATACAGGTTGTGTGTGTGTCAGAAGAGGCAAAGTGGAGGGGGGTAGACTGATCCTAGGCGACAGGCCACACAACACAAACTGCTTCAAATAAATTGTATTTCATTCCTAGAATTAACATAGACCCATATACCTACATGTAATTAATTGGGTTATGTGAAAAAAAATCTGTTCAGTCATCTTCGTGATCTCACGTGACTCTGGTTGATTGACGGGCGAACCAACGGTGTTGGCAAAGGTACAGTGGTTAATGATGTGGAGTCTTCATCATGGACCAAAGTAAAAAACAAAGAAGCATCAGTGCAGATTCACACAGATGTCCATTCTGGAATTTTTTATTACTGTACACTTATGCTAACTTAAACAACTTCTAATATATGGAAGAATTATTCTATCTTTATTCAAGAGCGCACATTTTCAGTTTAAGAGCATGATTTCTCCTTCTCATGCTCAGATTTATTGTCCTCGTGCTCAGATTTTGTGCTCGTGCTCAGATTTCTGCTGCTTTCTTTCAAAATGTGTGCTTGGACTCAAAACATCACATGCTTGTGCTCACATTTCTTCTGCTTGGACACAAACATTTCACTCGCACTCAAATATGTCCTGTGCGCGCTCAGATCTAATGTGCTCGCACTCAAAACATGTCCTGTGCGCTCTCAAATTTTTTCTGCTCATGCTCAAAACAGCACGTCCTTTCAGGTTGAAGTGTCTGCTCAGACTGAAGGATGTCCCGCCCTGCGCTTAAATTAGTGTGTTTCACCAGCCAATAGGGAGACAGCTAGAGTCTGGCCTAATCTTTGGTGTGTTCCTTTGCGTTTTTAACACTCCGTAGGGGCGGGTATATGGTCTCTTTGTAAAACTGCTTCTCTCTTAAAATACACCAATTTACCATACTAGCCAGCTATTGGAATCGTCACCTATTTAAGACGCCAGCTTATTTATGTATATTTAATCTTAAATAATCCTAAAAAGAGTTATCGTCGTTTAGATATCGTATGATTCTATTTATCGTAGATTGTTTCTAATTTTATATTAGCGGTATGTTTTATATACTATAAATACACCTTATGGCATACCTGTCTCATGGTAGCTGAGTGGTTAAGTACACTGCCACCTGTTGTATTTTATATAAAATACGCTATGATGGTGTCAGCGTAAATAGGCTAACTAATGCACATGTGTGTGCCGCCCAAGACCTTCTGCACATACAACCACAAACACTGGTTTACAGCAAAACTCAGGCTGCCTCATCAGGACGAGGAGGAGGCCTGTGGAAGTTGGGACAGAATCCACTACTGACAACAGAGATCAAAACAGGGAAGAGGAGCTACTCTAAAAAGCTAAAATACAAAACTTCAGTCAATGACCCGGTGTCAGTGTGAAGAACCACCAACTGTCCAATGACCTGAATGTGTTTTATTATGGGTTTGATAAGCCCACATTAACACTCCTCTCCTGCTCCGACATCAGACATCCACCTTCACCCCCTGTCACTCCTCTCCACTGACCCCCACCTGCACTCAGGATCTGTGAAGACGATGTGGGTCAGCTCCTTCACAGAAAACCAGGAAGGCAGCAGGACCAGGCAGTGTCACAAAGACTGTGCTGACCAGCTGGCTTCCATCTTCCTACTGATCTTCATCAGATGACTGGAGCTGTGTGAAGTTCCCTCATGCTTCAAACGCTCCACAATTGTCTTGCATCACCCTCCAACCCTCCGTCACAGGAATAAATTACTACAGGCCTGTTGCCCTGACATCTGTAACCATAAAGTCCTTTGAAAGACTGGTGTTGGCACACCTGAAGGACATCACAGGCTCCCCGCAGTTTGCCTCCCAGACAAACAGGTCTGTGGATGATACAGTCAACATGGGACTGGACTACATCCTGCAACACCTAGAATCTCCAAGGTAGGGTTGTCTGTTGTTGTTGTTGTTATCTGTTTAAAAACAATCTGATCTCCATTCATTTCAGATTGAATAGTATCTAAAGTATTAAAATGGCAGATCTACAATCGGAACAAAAGCATCTGTGATTGATTAACTAGTGAACAAGCTCCACTTTGTTCTCCTCCTCCTGTGCGATCTACTGACAATCACACAGAGAGGGTATCTGGTATTATGTTCAAACATTTATTTTACGAGCACAGATTAATTAAAGCAACAGTGAACACACCTGGCTGGTGCAGATGTCATTGTGTACCACAGTGGTTTCACTTTGACTGTACCTGTATGATGACATATGACAAATAATTTAATTTTAGGCTACGTCAATGACAACGAGACTCTACATTGGGTATGACCCTGCGGGTGATTATTTTGTTTTGTGAATTTATAAAAAACACTGCTCTACTACAGCCAAACATCAACAAGGTCAACAACACAAAACACGGCAGCCAGCTAATATTACTTACTAGTCCAACAGCAGTCAGCCCTGCTTAGCTTCTGTTTTTCAGCCTTTCATCATGTTTATAGAAGCTGCTGAGCCCAGTTACATTGCCCACTTACCCAGCTCCTGTTCTGGCACAACACAAGCGCCGCACCCCCAGCATTCCCCCACAAAAACCAAAAACCTCCTCTTCCCGGTGGTCCAAAGCACCTGTGGTACAGACACTACACCTGTAAATACCATCACTATTCCAGATTCTATGCATGCTGTGCATACTGTACAGGTATATACGGTCATGTCCATCTACCTCATATACATAAAGCAAGCTGCTACATAAATCAAATTTATTTTAGCATCCTTTGCACTCTGCACTATTGTCTGATACACGCGCACACACACACACACACACACACACACACACACACACAAAATAGAGAGAGAGAGAGATTAACGTAGAAGTTAAAACTTTATGTATGTGTTCCTGGTCAATAAAAGTGATTCTGATTGAAACCTCCAATAATCAACTCTCCTGCTACTTTGGGGTGAATAAAAACAAGTTGTAAAAACGATTCTGACATATCAGCTTTGATGATGATATAATGACTTGTAGTTTGTGTCATGAATCCAAGTCCACTATTTACTCTCTTTTTATCTGTTTTTGGTCTTCACTCCTGGGGCATTCATCTGACTCTTTAGCTGCTAAATGTTTGATTACGTTCACCAGCTCGTGTCTGCAGTTTGCTGCTGAGCAGGTAGTGTAGTGTACAGTGTAGCTGTCTGCTGTGGCTGAAAATGGCCCTTTGAGAGCAGTGAGTGAGAATGAAGCAGAACAGTAAACTTGTGGGCTGGAGAGATAAACAATGAGCTGAAACTCACCATAAAGCTCCATAAAGCTGAGGGCAGCAGAGTCAGCTGATGATTCTCTGTAGGCTTATTACTACGAATGACTGCTTTCACATTCAGTGAACTTCTATCTATTGTTACACATCTGCTCTGATGCTTGACATATAGTTCCATATTTCCTCCTCTGAGGCAGAAGAGAATTTTCTGGAGCAGATGCAGACAGGTAAACAACAGGACTGAGCTGCTACTTGATTTTCCTCCGGTGGTGGCTGCTTGAGCGATTCTATTCAATGTACGTGTACCACTCGGAACATAATTAATCACACTCATCTCCCGCTCACTCCGACTGGGCGTGAACAAGGCTCTACTTTAATGAAATTCACACCAAACAAATGAGCAGAGAGGACCAGGATATGCGGCAGCAGACAGCCGTTCCATCGAGCAAGAACAAAAAATCTAGTTTCATCACGATAACATGCCTCTCAAGAGATCACTCTCATTTTCCATACAGACCCTGTGCAGGAGATCGGTTCGAGTCTGCACAGTGAGGTCGGTGTGGAGGCTGAAGCAGTCAGACAGTGACAGCTCACGGTGTTTTGTAGTTTTAAGAGCTTGTCAGCTCTTCAGGACTGGGAATGAACAGTCTATCAGTAGACTTGTACAGCAGATAGTGTGACACAAAGGCTATTAAATTACGCTGCAGGTTAACACGGCTGGGCCTATTGGTGCTGTATACCAGGGATCACAGAAGTTATATCATTTTCAAAATCACGTTGCAAGAAAATACCACCTAACTTAGACCAGATCAGCCAACCAGAGCTGTGCCTTTAGACAACTGTGTTTTTAGCTTCAGGCATCTCACCACACTTTGTACTAAGAAATGACTCTACACAAGTGATGTCCTCACAATCCAGCTTCAAACAAACACTCAACTGACACTGAGCCATGTGCCTTGAGCAGATGTGACAGCTACCTAATACTGAAAGTTAGGAAACGATTGAAATGTGATGGACTGGATGAAAAGGTGGACATACATGGATCCATCTCTCTGTTACGTAATTTGCTTTTCTTTAGTTTTGAGATTTAATTTTTTTTAATCCTGCCTCTGGTGTCTTCTCACTGCAAAATGGTGACACAGCTGTGTTTATCAAGGTGTGTGTGTTGGGTGTGGTGTTTAATTGTGTGAAGCACTTCCAGTTATATTTTGTTTGCATAAAAAGTGCTATACAAATAAAGTCTGAATAACTGATTGATAGATAAGACATACATTTATTATTTATTTATTTATGGAGAAAATGTTTTCTGGTTTTCCCTCTGATGTCCTGCAGCTCCACCTTAAGGACAGAGAATGAATATTTTGCCACAGTGGTATCACACAAATCAAACTGATGCCACTAAAAAGCAAAAATACCAGATTCTATGCAATGTTGCTGTCCCATTGTTAGGAGAGATGTACTGTCATGCTACTCTCTCAACCAATGAACAGATGATTTTGGAGCATTCCACAGCTTCAGTCTTTGACCGTCCACCAATGAGCTTGGGTCTGCCCGAGGTTTCTGCCTGTTAAAATGAGTTGATTAAATGAGTTTTTCCTCGCCACCGTCACCAAGTTCTCGCTCATGGTGGAACTGTTGGTCTCTGTAAATAATATTATAAAGAGTACGGTCTAGACCTGCTCTGTATGGAAAGTGTCATGAGATAACTGAAGTTATGATATGGTGCTATATAAATAAAATTGAATTGAATTCAAACGTTGGACTATTTTGAGATGTTTTAGGAATTGTCTGCATTTATACTGATGGATATATTATTTGCCTGAGCCAGAAATCTCAGTCAATATTACTTAAACAAAAATTGTTTGATTTATTAGTGGTTATCTAATAACAAAGTTCATCTGGAATTGGATGTGCATTTGATAAATGACCGTGTTTTATTTGTTTCGCCCTTAAACCTGTCACAAACTGACCAATACATAGCTGGAGTTTTGCCTACATCCTCTAACATCACCCAACTAAACTCAACTGTTCTCTGAGTGCCCAGTTATTATTGCATTTTTGCATATGGATTACATTTTTCATACTCTTGATTTAATATTGTTTTTGGCATGGTTTGGCTGTTTTCAAGCTCCCTCACTGGCCAAACAAAGCCACCTCTTAATGAAACAGCAGCTGTAGAAGGTTAACTGCTGCCTCTGCACATTGAACACAGCATGAACCTGAGCCTTTTTCTTCCCATAATCCACCCAGAGGGCGGGAAAGCTACGATTTGTGTGGTTTTCTCTGATGGAGGCACACACACATACAGATCTGTCCAAAATTATCAAACACCTTGATGAATGTGGAGCCTCTGAATAGGTCGCTGAATAATCCATTTGTTTATGTAAATTATTAAATACCTGCAGCCATCACACAGCAGGAACGATACGACTTCTCCGAATTAGGAATGGGCATTTTTATGAATCTGGCAATGCATCAGTGCCTTCATCAATTATTTGTATGGGACAGTATGAAAAAATGGGGAGGGGAGGGGGGCTGAATCTTAAACTTCATTTTATATCATTAATAATCCTTTAACTTAGAAAAAACACTGCACTCAGTGTCTCAGCATAATGCACTTACAGCGTGCCAAAACAGTGAAAATAGCCACTGTCTATTTAAAAAAGAACAGTTATTGCAGCCACTAAAGGTCTTGGAGACGGCAATGCTTTTCAATGCTCTCCAGATTACAAATAACAGCGTGAAAACAACAAGATATGAGATCTGATGATATTTTAAACCAATTACATGAGGCTGAGTTTCATGTCCAGTCCTGCTGGAGACCTTTCATCCAGACAGCTGCTCCGAAAGAGCACACAGTTAAATATCAATATGCACGTTAATGCTGTCGATAAATAAAGTTCAGTGATCGCTGAAGTTCAGAGGAGAGGACGCTGTGTGCAGCCTGCGTTCATATTCTATTATAATAATGACCGAGGGCATTCCCTCATAACATCATCAGATATGGACACTTTCAAATTCACATTTCAATTTATTAAATTAGATCCAGTTAATCTCCACACACAGATATCTGCATATGAGGCACCATCCGAAGTGAACTAGTTTCCATTTGTAGTCAGAGTCACATTGACCAATCGCATTTAGTTGTCACGGTCCATATAGAGAGCCAAAGAAGCAGAAATGCAATCTCTGAATCCATCAGCTGTCATCTGAGGAGGAGGATACCTCGCTATCACATTAATCTCATGTCATAGTGCACCCATCAGCTGTCAGCATCCACTAGGAAGAGGTCACAGGTCATCTGCTAGGAGTCACTGAACGAGCAAAGAGAGTGTTGTTACCTGGTGATGTCCCAGACACAGGAGCTGATGATAATGACGTCAGGTTTAAGTCCCCGCCTGAAGTCCTCCAGGATGCTCTCCACATATGGGGAGTAGATCCGGGTCAGGAAGTAGAATCGCAGCAGATGGTGGTTGGAGCGGAACTGTCGGACCTCTCTGTACTCTATGCCGTTAGTCATGGGACCTAAACGACCTCCCTCCACCAGGCTGTCGTGCTCGAAGGAAAACTCCCCCTGGACCAAACGCATTAAAGAGACATTCAATTCCAGTGTTGGACCCAGTAGTAGTGTTTCAGACACAGTTCTTAGTAAACGTAACAATCTCTGTGGATCCCAATCACAACCTTTTCTTGCTATAGAAAATATTTTAGAGGCCACTGGCTGGATTCATAAATGATCTGATCTTACCAGTAGAAGCTGAGAGTCTGTGCTTTAGTCTGTTGTATGTCCGAAGCTGCTCCTGAGCTAACAAAGAGCTGGAAATGGCCCCGTTGTTAAGGATTGCATCATGTCCCATGAATGAAATGACTACGGTCGCAGTGATTAGTTAACAGGTGACTGGTCTGTGTCAGTCACTGTGAACATTCTGTAACCTTTGAAGTTGACGCAAATTATTCCTGATTTAGACATCCACCAGTCAGAGAGCAACACGGTCATTGATTGACAGTCATGTTTGTGCCTTCCTGGTGGATTTAAGTTTAATATTCACTCTTTTTTGCTCTGTTTTGGTCTCTACCAACTCCTGAGAGAAACATCTGGCTCTTTAGCTGCTAAATGTTCCACTTTGTTCACCAGCTGTCTGCTGAGTAGGTTGTGCACAGAGGCTTTTTACAGCCTTTCCTCTGAAAATATAAAACATATAAGACATACAACACTTTACAACAGTAAAGGGTTAGGGTTAACCCTTGTTGACCAGGGAGCTGAACATTGAGCTCAAACTCACTATGAAGCTCCATAGAGCCAAGCCAAGTCTTTTTTTCCCACTGTCATTACATTAGGCAAGGCAAGGCAAGGCAAGTTTATTTGTATAGCACAATTCGTACACAAGGCAATTCATAGTGCTTTACAGAGGCAAGGAACAACATTTGACATTAAGACAAGCAATAGCAATAGAAATAAAAAATTAAAAAGAGAAGTAAATTTAATTAAAAACATCAGAATGTCATTTAAAATCATTAAAACAGCAAATTTGAAAACAATTTAAAACATTAAACGAATCACTGGATTATGATTAAAAATTCTTTAAAAGTTCTTTAAAAGAGCTCAGCAATAAGCACGTGAAAATAGAAAAGTTTTTAACCTGGATTTAAAAGTGCTAAGAGTTGGGGCTGATTTCAGTCCTGCTGGTAGTCCAGTTGTGAGCAGCATAACTGCTAAATGCTGCTTTACCGTGTCTGGTTTGATTCATTATTCTAATAATATCGATTATAGCTGTTGTAATGTACTGTCGGAACAAATTGAGGCCTAAAGAGGACAAAATGGTTTGATGAGTCATTGTGACAGGCAGCTGGTTCGTCAGTTCAGTGCAGTGTTTTTAAAGAGTTATGCAAACGATTTCCAGTGTTACTGAATTACATCAGTTCAATCGATTGGATTGATTACGGTACTTATTAATTCAATTTACTTAAAGTTTGTTATACACCAATATACCAAGTTAAATTTACTGTATGTGAAAATGTACATGCCAACAAATCTGATTCTGTATATTAAAATGTAGAAAAGCACATATTCATATTGTGAAGTATCTGCCTTACAATGAGGACAGTTTATCCTTCATCTGGACTGCTATTAAATCACAACACTTTATTATTACAGTCTGTTCTGGCAGCTCTGGTATGTTTGAAACACAATGTATTGCCAAATAATAAAGACAGAATGAGAAATGAAATGTGGAGCGAGCCAAGGCCTTGAAGTGAACAAAAGGACAGGTCTTAAGACAACAGGTTCTTTAGTGAGACTACAGGCGTGATGCTGCTGTTTCATGTGAATGAAAAGCTTGTGGAAAGATTTACTTTGGACTTGAGTTGAGGCAGAGTCAAGTACTGATCCCTCTGAAGCAGCAGAACCAGGTCTTTGTACATGGAGCGCTGCACTGAAATCAAAGAACACATGCAATAGGCTTTACTCGCATCAAGTAGCAGAAAAAAACTCAAAGGATGTCAATCAATTTCCAATGAAACATGAGAGCTCGAAAAGGAACAGAGCAGTGAATCTAAGATTGTGTGTCTGCTAAATACTGAACATGGGAATCCTGGCTAGCATCTTCTCTCTGATCAAAAGTGTAGATTCTAATATTTCAGGAATCATTAGGATTCACACTTAAGATTTATTTTTTAAAAAAGCAAAGATCCCTATACCTCAAGGCTTTGCACAGTAAAGAACTGTGTTCACCTCAAATGCTTTTGAATATATTCCATGTATTGCTCACGTCTCTCACCTGAGCCACCAAGGACCACCACAAACTTGTTGTGCAGAAGCTGCCTGGCTTGACTGTGCCTCACAAATGTGCTCATAGCTGCAGAGGGCTGCTTACAGGACTGATGTTTGTCTGCTGGGAGTAATAACAGACATTTTTACAGCGCACATTTCTATTCCACCTCATTCATGTCAAGTGCTACAACATGGTCTAATGGCCTGGTTACAATAAGCTCCAAACTCCATTCAAATAAAAAGAAGTGAATTAAAAGATAGAACATATATGATTATTGATAATTCATCAAGCAGCAGTTGTATTAAGAACATGTTACAGTGCTTACCGGCCATTTTTAGTTTTATCAGGTTTTTTGTTCTACACAATCCAAACGTTTCAATATATGTTCATTGAAAGCAGCACACTGGCATTAGACATGGCTTACCTGCAAACTGTTGGGATAATGTTTGCTTACATAATTCACTTCATCATCTGTCAGGAGGACTACAGTGCTCACTGCCACTGCTTTGTGACTCTGACTCAGCCTGTGTTGTTTTCTGGATGTGTTTTTAACACAAGTTCAAGCTCAAGTCAACTTTATTATCAATGCTGCCATATGTACAGGACATACAGAGAATTTAAATTGTGTTTCCCTCTTATCCCAGTTCAAACAGCAATAAACATGAAATATAGAATATAAGTAAAAGATGTAAAAAATATTGAATACAAATATAAAACCATATACAAGCTAAAAGACATCCAAGAAAAGACAGTGACAAATCTGGAAAATATAAACAGTATAAATATGGCGGTATGAACAATAGAAACAGAAACAACAGTCTAACAGTATCAGTGTGGCAATATGGCACAGTATAAACAGAATTATCAGTATAAATATAAATATGGCAGTATAGACAGAATTTACAGTATAAACAGTGAGGTCTATCAGAAATGAAATATGTATACAAGCCACAACACAAGCCGAACTCCATTGAAAAACATGTTGATTAAAAGACATCTCACCTTTACTGGTGTTTCGGTTTAACAAGCGACCCTGTTAACTGGAGACCGTCAGCTGAACGCATGCGCAGTCAGTGTTAGTTATGACAGCTGTTGGAGCGGGAAGAGAATACGCAGCATTTTTTATATTTTAACGTGAATGAAACCATAGACATATATATATATATGTCTATGAATGAAACAGCTGCGTACCTTCCGGTTTCCAACAGCTGTCGATAATAACAGACGCAATATGTGGCTGACGGTCACTACTTAACAGGGTCGCTGGTAACACCGAAACACCGGAAAACCTCACGATAATTCACTATGAAGCAAATAAAATTACAAATATCGACGTTTTAAAATATCGCCGCTCACTGGCGCCAACTTATTCAAATCGATACTTAAAAAACAAGACAGTTTAATTCAAAGCTAACAGCAACAGGCTACAACCACACGTCCATACTTTACTAACTGTTTCCAAATACATATTGTATATTACATAAATGTATGCTGAACTGAAGCACTAAGTGACTGTTATAAATTCGACAAAGTACAGGGCTGTGTCTCCTTTATGTAACGTTGTTTTAAAATGAGAACAAAAACACGTCAGCTCACCGTAATGGCGGGAGGTGTGACTGCGGCTCGTGCACCTGAATGACGTACACCTGCACGTTCAATCTGAAAAGAGTGCGCGAGAGCTGAACGTGTTTCCTCCAGCCGGTGTGTGCGTGTCCGCGCGCGCGCGTGTGTGACGTGCTTTGACGTACGTTTTCTCCCGGTTGGTGGGCGTGTCAGAGTCCATACGTCACTGAACAGCCAAACATTGTATTGATCACATCATCTGTACGATCACCCTGCTCTTCAGAATAAATTATCAAAGCACACAGGCTGATACTGTGCTCATGTTAGCTGTTAGTTTTTCCGCATGGGTGGTGTGTTGCTGGTCTTATAAATATTACTATTATTCTAAAAAATGAATGATGGCTCCTTGTTTCATGTGTCCCAGGAAGCCATGGAAGTATGAGAGCACGTACAATACCCGACACAGGACCCTGAACCAAATAAACCAATTTTACTATTTACACCTGTGAGTAAATAGTAACAATGTCTCCTATGAAGGAAGCCTATCAGTAAACAGTGATAGATCTGCCCTATCATTATAGAAGCTATAGGTGGGGTTATAAAAATCTGAGATTTACAGATTTACTCTTTATAGGGTCTGAACCAAACTACTGATGATGAAGTTCCCAGTTTAAAATACTGAACCACACTGCTATGAGCAAGACTGTACAATAACAAACTGTGGATCTCCATGACATCACCTATAGGTTTCAAAGTGTGAGTGTGAGTGTGTCTCTGGTCATCTCCATCTTGGCTGTCCTGCCTCTGCTGGCTCCCGGGTAATCCAAAAATGGGCAAAGAGGTGGAGCTGATATTTCATTAACCCCAAGCAATGTGTTTTGTGCTCATATCTAATTAAATGTTAACTACAGCAGCAGCAGATGTGGAAGGATTGTTGTTTTGTTCTTGCTGATAGGATCATCAGATCAAAAAAACATTAAAACTGGTTCAGAGAATTACATTTCATTTGTTAATTTGTTGTTAGGTATTTACATATGTTGAATTAAATGTCCAGTGTGTAGCATTTAAGGGTATCTATTGACAGAAATGGAATATGATATTCATGACTATGTTTTCATGAGTGTAAAATCACCTAAAAATAAGAATTGTTATCTCTACGTTATATTAGAATGAGCCTACAGAGGGAGCGGGTTCTCTTCCATGGAGTCCCCCATTTTAAACCACTTTTCTACAACAGCCCAGAAGGGACAAACCAAACACTGGCTCTACACAGGACCTTTCACGTTTTTTACACGTTTCACGGCCACTGTATATTCTCCTTTATGCTTGAACCAAGAGGGACACTTCACCACTAGGTGTCACTTAAATCTACACACTGGACCTTTAAATGTTGTTAAAATCATGAAAGATTATTTTAATTATTTAACTAATGTATCCAAACAATGACGTTTTCCTAGACCTAACCTAAAACCTAAACTAAACCTAACTGCAACCCTGCAATGTTTATTATTGTTACCATGACAATGAAGGTCACCTGATAAGCCATCCGAGCAGTGGGCTGTTGTTTCTGGGCTAACAGTCTGCTGGTCCAAAGGGACATTTTTCAGACCACTGGGTGCAGTCCAACAAAGTCCAACAATGGGCAGTCCCTAAAGGGGCTTGTGCAATATCAGCTAGCACAAATGTTATATCAAGACTGGGACTGTCTTAGGCTGTTAACCTGAACATGTGAACTGTTTATTAACTCCACATTTCATTTATGTGGCTCACCAACTGAAGACTAGCCTGGGGAAAGACATTAGCGTCTTTATTCCCTCAGGCCCCTGGCTGCACAGAGCTTGATTTATAGACAGTGGTCCTGGAAAAACTCAGCTCTTTTCATTTAGATCATGTCTACTGTCTGGCACAGAATCCACCCCACAGGTTTGTTTGGGCGCCGGGTGCCTTGGTAATGGGCTAGGAAAACGTCCACATCGATATATCTTCCCATGAGGCCATTCCTCCTCACTGTCCAATAGCGTTCCACTCGAACCATGGACTCTCCAAATGCATTAGTCCCCAGGGAGAAGAGAACTGCCTCTCGCAGATATCTCATTTCCAACAGAGTGGAATCCATTAAGAGCAGGTGAAAGTGGAGCCTTCATACTTACTCATCAGCCAGGAAGTAGAAGATCATCATGACACCACTGTGAGACCAAATGAGCCAGACGGTTTGTTTTCAAAAAGAGCTCTGACACTAAGACAATGAGCAGGATGTAAAGAGACATGCAGATGTAAACCTTCAATCATCTACAGTGATTACTGAAGCCTCATACATCCCATTTCTAACTATTGTTCATTATACACTTGTCTAGCATGTGAAGCTTAAGGCTGGAATGAGGAGAGATCTGGGCTCAAACCTTTTTCCAATGGTGCCCTTCAGCTGGGTCCTACTCTGCACCAAAAAACAGCTATGTCTGTAATCCAGAAACAGCAGCAGTTCACCTCACGTGTTGGTCTTTGGGATGAATTTCTTTTTTATTTTAAAAATCAAAATTTACTTCTTTGTACTTGGAAGAGTGGTTTAAGTATTGTACCAGGGTCTAGAGAAGAACAGATGAACTTCTACACCATATATATAAGAGACAGATGGGTAAAAGAAAGTAAAATACTATTAATTGAAGAGGACTGCTTTAACATATGTGATGTACAGTGAACCACCTCCAACACCAGCTCTATATATAATCCGGTTCTTTATTACTCCCAAAACAAAAAGAAAATATTCTTCCATTCATCTACACAACAAAGGTGCTGGAGACGTTGTGGAGAGCAGAATGCAGGTCACAGTCATGTTTTTGGGAATGTACTAAAATGAGAAATGATGGAATGGAATGATGTGTGGGTTAAACTGAAAACAATACTGGGATGTGAATGTGAGATGTGAGATATTATATAAAATGTATGATATCTGGTTAAAATTCTGCTGGCAATCACCAGGAAATGGTATAGAGACGACGCTCCCACTCAGAGGAACTGGCTGGACATGAGGAGATACTCAACATGGAAAGACTCACGTATATATGAAGACTCCAACAAGCAAAATTCAATAAGAAATGCGAAGAATGGACAGAATACAAATCTCACTGCAGAGACACCACTGAAAATATTGTATCAAAGAATGTGTATCCCACTGACACTGGTGTTCTTTATTGTTTTATGTTGAAAATGGATACAAACCAAAAAAAATTGCTTCTTTTTTTATTCCACACTTTGTCTTTGTCAAACCCTGACGCCTACGTTATCCACAATGCAACTCTTCAACAGACAGGTTTGTCTCCGAAAGCCCTTTTCCCTAGCAGCCATTAATAGCAGTGTAAACGCAGGTGTTATCAATGATGCTAAATAAGGTTCAAACTGCTGTGGTTGCATGTTGGCTCTGCTGCAAAAAATAGAACAGAACCGTAATGAGTATCATTAGAAACACCTGCTGACCCCACTATTACATGTCAAAGTGGCTGCTGGGAAAAAAATGGTCTATTCAGGTGTGTGCTAGTAGCAGCTAATGTAGCTTCTAGCCTCCATTAGAGATGACGGAGGCCCGGTCAGCTCAGGTGTTTCTAACCCCACATCCCAAGATTATTTTTCATTTTCAAACTCTTCCTCCCCGGCTGATGCTGACTCAAGTGACATCACCGGGGGACATTTATCAGACTTCACACAGCTCCCTCTGGAGACACTACAGGCTCGTTTCAAAGATGCAGTAGTACTATTTTTGTTTGTAAAACCATGAACACCAATACAGTACACATCTAGACAGTAAAATGTGAAATCTTAACTCCTACTATATGTGTTATTCTCATCTCCAAAGGTTGTGAATAATAAACTCACAAAGTAATTCTAATAATATGACAGTAGGGCATGTGCCGGTGTGATATTAGGAAGTGGTTTGTATTGGCCAGTAGAGGACAGAGAACAGCTGTTTGCTGCACTCTGGCATGTCCCGGGTGTAAACTGAGAATAAAGTTTAATGCGTTTTGGACACATCCCTGCACTCCAGCTGGCTTCTTGCTGCAGTGATGTACAGATATACTTTGGTACGTCATGACATCACTGTGCTTTCATTCACAGAGGGCAGCAACACTCTGCCTTTCAGCCTGCTGTTGAGTAACTTTGAAGTTAATGGGGAGTTTTGGGAGGTTTTGGCCAAGAACAAGCAAAAACAAATGTTTGACAGGAAACAGAGAATTGTTGAATTGTGCAGAGAATAATTGTTTTGTTAAGTTGGAGTAAGAGGTTTAAAACCTTGGCACAAAGTGTTCTGCACTGTCAAGTTGCCCCAAGTGTTTGTTTTATAGGGTCACTTCAGCAATTTAGTGTTGCACCTTCATAAAGTTGGAGGACTTCCAAAACACAAACTTAAAGCAGCACAGACTGAGATATTCTGACTTTCAGCCCACAGTCGAAGTAAAATACTGGATCCTACATTTCCCATAATGCACGGGCTCATATCTTATTTCGCATGCTCTGTGCTTAAACACCCACATCTCTCAAACTCCATATCAACAGTTTTTTGGTTGTACATTTTCATTCTTCAATGCCCAAACTGAAATGACCCTGATGACATCACTATGACATCAGCAGGTTTATTTTTCTCAGCGTCTTCAGAGCAGAACAGACGAGTTTATATGAAACTCTTTTCACAGGCTATAGTAATACTCTTCATGACTTTGATTAAGCAATTTGATAGGAATGTCTAAATGATTAATTTGTGTTCTTTTGAAAAGACTTTGGTCTGAAGATTGTGAGACAGATTTCATTTTACCAGCACCGTTACCTGACTCACAGAAGCTCATTCGCATGCACGCTGTTCACCCCTTTCAAACACATCCACAGGGTGCCACCGCACATCAGTTTCCATTAAATGTCGCTCGAGTTGGAATGAAAAATAAAAAAAAAGACAAAATGAAAGAAACTTCATGGTAGTTTTGTAAAAATATTTTATGCAACAATTCAAAAGTCATAACACACAGCAAAAGACATTCAAATCAACATGAGCGACCGGGGTGTGTCCTGCAAGCCCCAAAGCATCCATCAAATCCTCCACCATGTAAACAGTGTTGAAAAGAAGCTGCTGTGTGATTGGCTCTCCTTCCTTGTGATAGGCCTCTGTATCTCCAGATTTGTATTTTAGACATTCCTCATACAATACAATAAATTAGAAAACCTTAAAAAGATGGAGGAGTTGACTTGTGGTAAACTTAACATGACATAAGAAGATTTTCAAGCGTTCGGGACACACCCCAGGTATGAAGAGACTTCTTTGGCACATAACACAAATCATAAAACGTGACGTAAAACAAACTGTAAACAAAACAACGGTCAATACAAAATGCTTTTTTTTTTTTTTTAAACACAGACGGCATTAACAGATTAAAAAACAAAAAAAACAAAACAATAATCCTAAAAAAATTTTGGCAAATGTGACCGCCCCCCAGCGATAACACTTGTCTCAGTCTGCAAGGCCTCCGTGCAAAACCGCGTCGTCGTGGTTAATGTTAGCACGCTGGGAGGAGGAGGGGGGAAGGAGGGGGGTCAGGATCAAGGGGAAGGGAGGGAAGGGGGGGAGGAAAAAGTTTCAATTTTGAAGTCAGAAATGGTATGAGTCCTGTTTGTTCTTTTGTGTCTCCAGGTTTTAACTTTATGTTTGTCCTCCTCTGGTATGTGCGACAGCTCCGTGGTTTACCAGCCAAAGTCTCTTTAGTGCAAATAAGCTGTCAGCTGCTGCCTCCGCGGAGGTGGAGGGGGCAGGAGAAGGTCATTTTCGTGGCAGAGGCGAGGCTGTGTTTGGTTTGGCACCTGGGACCGGTCTGGAAGGAGAAGGGGGAAGAAGAAAAAAAGATTCTAGTTGAACTCAAACTGATCAAGCATGCTGACTCGCTGATGTTTGAATGCGGCGGTTAGACGCATTAGCATACTGACATTAGTTAATTAACCCTAACCCTAATTAAACACAAAGTACAGCTGAGGCTGGTGGGAATGTCATGAGTTTTTAAAGGTATTTGAAACATTGTTTTAAATCTGTTCCTTCTGTCCACAGTGACCCTGAAAAGATCATCCCTTCCTCACGTGTGTCCAATTAACTGATGTGAAAACACATTCTAAGGTTCAGCAGAAGATAAGAATATGATAATATGAGTCTTCATATTATCCACTTCATTTGAATAACCCTGCTGAGGCCTCATGTTAGCTTCAGCTGGACTGCAAATCTGTGAATATCAGGAGTCGTTCATAAGATGAGCAGTGGTGCCAATTCTCCAGTGGGAAAATCAAAAGAAGAGGGCGCAACAAGCTGAGTTTAATAAACAGAAAGCAGGGTGGAAATCAGATCCATGTATTCATGTGAAGAAGGTGACCTCAGATCTGTGTAGATCCTAGAGCGCCACAAGAGTCATAAGGAAACAGATGATCAGTCATGTGACTTAAATGTCCGCTACGTCACAACCAGACTGTATAAAAACATGGACGTAGTCTCTGATGTCCATTGTGAAGCTCAGTGTTGTGGCTCTGGTTGCTCTTGACAGTAAGCTTAACGTTTGGCTTGTGTCAGAACATACATTCACCATATCAGCATTATGACATAACTTTGACTTTTGGCACCTACCAATGTAGTTACCCTACCTATGTCATGTCACTGTGCACCTTCATTAAAAATGGACCTACACATCAGGGCTGTGATTGGTCAGTTTGGCTTGCTTATGTTTTCTCCTATGTTTATGATGATGATGATGAAGCCAGCGACCTTCTGCCTCCACAATGGCCCTGGTTACCAAGTAACTAAGAAAAGTGAGTGCATGGCAGTGGTCTACTACCCAGTATCCACAGACATGTTGAAAGTATGAAGTCATCTGCATAGAACTCAAGTACTTCTGTAACACACAGTCATTCTGTTTGAAGACTCTTATTCTGAGGAACATAATTAAAGCATGATTAGCATACCTAGTGTTGTGGGGCTGCTTTCAACAGGTAAAACGTAGTTGAACTAATCAAAGACACAGCAGGACTCCTGTCCTGTAGGAACCCCACCTTAGAGTCTCTTTGACTGAGTAGCTCATAATTTTACCAGGAGTGTTTACTTCTTTTCCAGGCAGAAACAACATGTTTTCAAGGATTTGCATCTTCAGTAAGAGCCACAGAAATGCTGAAGTGAAGTCAGGAAGCAATGAGAGACAGATTAAGGTCTTTGTATGAGCTTTGTCGACAATAAGGAAATATAGAACAATGTAAATCAGGTATCTAATGTGATGTTTTGACGAACAGAAGATGATGTGTCGTTCTAGACTTTCCACCATAATGAGAAAAAAAATCATGCAGGAATGTTTTGGCATAACACTATCTATCATTATAAAAACAGCATAAATACCAGCTATGAGTAAATGTGCTCCAAAGATATTGCTTTTGAACTCGTTCGATTGTTTCCATGCACAGTTGAACTCGACTGTGAAAACAAAAATACATTTTTCTGGGGATTTATAAAGTCCGACACAGGCTGCTCCAGCTCTTCCCTCTCATCATGACTTTGAACTTACACAGTTCCACCAAACACCTGGTGTTAAAAGTGTGAAATCTGATGTGGGATCAGCTCTTAGTACAGCCACAGAGAACCAGATGTAGAGACATTTTGATCCATCTGCTACTTTAGAGGAGCAGAGGAACCATAAAAGCTGAAGAACAATCACCTTGAGGTTTCCCTGCACGACTTTTACTGCATTCACAGATAAACTGCATGGAACTAAAAGCATGACTCTGCATCTGAACAGAGTAAGTACAAGCCTTTACACCAGGGGACCTGTCACTTATAAAAAATGAAAATTGATTGCTGATGAGGACCTGAGTCAATGCATCGCATGGTTTGTAAACCTGAAGCGTTTATGTGGCCACACCAGGCCTGAACAGAAAACAGCATGAAATGGAAAGAGAGGAATATTTTCAGGCAGTGCTTCTAACAAATAAAACCTTTTATAGGCGGGTCATAAAAGGTTGTTCACACAGGGCTGAAATTCTAGGATGTGGAAAAAAAACAAACTAAAGGCGATAGCTGCTCCCCAAGCGAGACTTTTCTCACTCGATGGCAAGAAAAGAAAAGAAAAGGGACGATTGTCTCTGAGGTTAGTTAAGTCAGAGTCCTAACAAACAGTCCTGAGTGATGCTCGATGTGGTTTTCACACAGCTGTAAAGTACTTTCAATACAGAACCTCGAGTAGTCAGTGGAGGAGATAACAGGTTATGTATGTTACGCAAGACAAAATAGCATTTTTATACAGCTTGATAGAGCAAGGCTATCAAGTGTTTTATAGAAAGAATCAAATCACAACAGTGAATTATTTCTTCAGTGGTGTTAGGACACTGATCATGAACGTGCCCTTGACTTGATGATGATGATTAAATCCAGCGCTTGCAATAAGAACGTAAAGAGTCTAACAGCACCTGAGATCTCATATAATAATTAATAATAATAATTATTATGATTAATTAGATACCAGGCATTTTATCCCTTTATCAAATAGGAAAGGAATGAACCACACAAAGCTGGTTTAAAGTCCTCATGAATGTCTCAGTGTGTTTGTCTGTCCTCTGTCCTCCAGTGTTCACTGAAAGCTAGACGCTGTCACTAGATTATAGTGTTACCTATACAAAGACCACCATATCTATGACTATTGAAATGAGGAAGTCAACAGCACTCTGCTTCCTGTTTTATGCAGACTATTTATCGGATCCATCTCAGATTGTACATGTGTGTATGTGTGTGCGTGTAGGTGTGTATGTGTGTGTTTGTCCGTCCATGCTCACCTGAGAGCTCTGAGAGGGGGGATGGCTGAGACTTTTCCCACAGGTTTGGGTCCTACTGCTGGGGGCATCATGACCAGCAGACCCGGGGAGGGTTTGGAGGCCTGGGTCCGAGCTGGACTAACTGTTGGGGAGGATCCTCTGGCTGGGCTGAGGGGGAGCGGCCTCTGAGGAGGAAAGGGAGACGGTCTGGGCTGCAGCTCAGACACCAACTGAAATAGAACAAACGGAAAAATTGATTATTGACATTTCAATTATTAAACCTTCAGATGCAACTGGACACCAAAACATAGCAACTAGATCAGGTGACATGACCTTAGTAACTGAGAATGACTGTATGTTTGCACTGATTCTTACAAACTGCTGCAGAAAACAGAAAAGAGAAAAAGATGAAAAAGCAAAAAAGGGGGAAAAAGGAGGTCTGTGGATCACTGCCAGTATGAAACAAAACACTAAATCCCTGGCACATGGACACAGCAGGGAGGAGAACTCCATTCCAGTTTCTGGACTGGACAGGATCCAGGTTCAGCTAGCTGATAAGAGGAACGTCTGTCCCACAGGTAGTAGATTAAAATTACCCTCCCCAGTGCTCAGCTCTGAGATCAGACCACAAAGTAAACTAACTCACATGAAATATTAGATATTTGACACAAACAAGAAAAAGTAATATGATATTCAAAACTTGGTCTAATCTAAAGGCATTTTACACTTCACAGCAAGGCACTGATGAGAGCTTTTGGGCGGTATAAATCAATAAGAAAAGCAATCAGATAAGAAACTTACTGCAGTCTGATTCATTATTTCTTCAGGGTTCAGAAGGAATCTGTGCGATTCATCTACAAAGTACTCTGACACAGAGTCCAACAGTTTTCTCATTAGCTCTCTGTATTCAGCGGCAGAATGAACAAATTCTACATTTAGCTGCCGTCAGGAGTAATGTGAAGTTCCATTAGAGCAGCCTGTGCACCCCCGCCACCACACTTCACCTCGAAAGATGAAGTATGCTCCCTCACCGAGCTTAGATTTGTTTACATTTTGCACCATAGCATTCAAATTTGCCGAATTAGCTTTTAGCAGATTGCAATGGTCTGGATGTACAGACGGCTGTCGCTGGATTACTGTGACACTGAAGAAAAGTTTGGTTGGAGTGTCTTTTTCTATGATTTGTAAAAAATGTGTGAATCGTGTCTGTGTGTTCAGATTTGACTGAGAAGGAGAGCGACTCTGACAGTGAGGCGCTCAGTGTACCTAAATCACCTCCAGGAGTTGTTCTGCTGCTGACTGTGTGGGAAGAAGAACGCTGGCATACACCTGAACCTTTCCCCTGACTCAGGGACCCCCCCCGCAACCTCCTTACCTAACAATCTGAAAACCTGACTCAGAGGATGTGAGAGCGGACCAAAATAATCATATATACATGACTAATGAACTACACGTTAAATCGTCAAAACAATCAATATTTATTTTAATTCTGCAATCAAGGCACGTTTCTGATCAAACCCCTTAGACTGATCCCTCCTCCTGTGTACACACAGACCAAACCCAGCATGACCTGAAGATGATCACATGTTGTTCTGTGTTAGGACTGAGCTCAACTATAGATAAGAAGCTTGGTTTCTTACGCTAACCCTCAACAAGAACTCACTGTAGCAAACCTGAAACTGTAAATGAGTAAATTGGAATTGCAATATTTCACCTCAACTATCCAACAAAGTTTGTTTCAAAGTAAATACAGAGTGAGACAAAGGCCATTCAGTCGCAGAGTTCTGTTTATATGTAGTTGAGTGACTCAGAGTGCATACACGGGTCATTTTTCAGCCCTCACAATAATAATTACAGCTTCAAATATTTAGTGCTTTCCTGAGAAACTGCTCATTCTCTTATTATTTAAACCCTGTGTACTTGTGTAAGTGGGTCTCTGAGTTTTCTGCTTGTCCTTCACTTCTCTTCTTTTTATCATCTCAATGTGGAATTTTGACTTTTGTGTGAAAATGGAGGAGGTCTAAAATGCTTTTGCTGTTCTGATAGTGGGAAAAGGTAATTTAATGTTAATTAATTTAACAACTGTCTAGACAGCTTGTGTGATGCCCTGCTGATGACCAAAATTAGGATACCCCTACATTTACTACCAGAAGACAGACAGATGTCCTTTACTAGTGAAATGTGAACAGGTAAATACTGGTTTCTGCTTTTCTCAATTTTATATTCTTTGTGGCTCCCAGCAACATGAAATATGTCTCTGGATTCTCTGAATCTTTTAATGACATTCTGGATTGTAGATGGTGAAATGCAGAAATTCATTCAAACTTCACAGATGATGTTCTTAAACCTAAAATCTTTTTCACAGAGTGCTGAACCTCACCCCATCCTTACTTGTGAATGAGTGAGCCTTTCGAGGACGCCACTTTTATACTCGGGCATGATTCTAACACCTGTTACAGTGAACCTGTGGAATCTTCCAAACAACTTTTGCAGTCTTTTGTTGCTCCTGTCCAAAAAGACAAGTTTCTCGGTCTGAACTAAGTTTGAACTGAATTAAATATCCTGAGTTGAAAAGTGAAAGTATTGAAAGGTATTTGAAAACATTGCATTCTGCATCCTGTGGAATTAAGTTCTTACCAGTGGAGATCGCGTGGGGTTGAGAGGCAGAGGTTTCTTGGGCGGCGTGAGTCTCTGTGGGGTCGAGGGGGATTTGTGTGGGGCTGCTGGGGGCTTCCCAGCTGGCAGAGGTGGGCGAACCACCTTCAGCTCCCGGGGCCCACCCTGGGGAGATGGAGCAGGTCTCAGAGGTCGCACAATGTTAACTGGCTGGGTGCCATTGGGTGCAGGGCCCGGTCTGAGAGGCAGGACCTCTTTGCTGGTGTGAGGAAGCTAGGATCAGAACAAAGACAACAACACAAACTTCAACAAAACAAGAATTTCTTAAATTTCAGACCTGCTGTCTTTAACATGAGTCCAGAAAAGCTAGTCCACGTACAGATGAATGAAAAGAGATGGCGCCTACAATTTACTATTAATATTTCAGGTGAATAGCTGCATTGGAAACATGTTGAATGAAAAAAATGTTGACGTATCCTTATTTCTCCAACTGTATTTAGATGAGTGTTTATCATTAATCATCAATCCCAGCCATTACACTTCATGTAAATATCACTGATTTTCATTCTGAGTTATAAATTATGAATAAGGTTTATTATTATTATTAGTTGATGCCTTTCCATTTCCCTTAATTTGTCCTCTCTTTTTTTTCTTGTTCTTTTCCACTTCCCTCACGCTCCGTTTGTGTCTCTTTCCTTGCCAATGATAAATGTACCCTAACCTTGAGCTGCTAACCCATCCAATTAAATAAATGCTATAAAAACAAGGAAATAACGACATGCTGAAATGATGCTGAAGGCACCACAAACTACTGGAGAGGAGTGTTGTGGACGTGGGAGGAGGAATACTCTAAGTGGCCACACAATATAATAAGCTGCTGTAAAATGAGGCCATTTAATATGAAGGTCAACCTCATGGACGGTCCATTATTCACTAAAACACAGCAAGAGAACAGTCACCACCTCCCTCCCGTTTCCTCCCTTATTTTTTTCCCTTTCTTTAACACACACACACACACACACACTGCACTCACCCCCTTGTGGCCGCTAGCTTTGTTGATTGGCCCGACCACCTTCAGGTGAAAGGCAGGATTCAGATGGCCGTTCTTCCCTTTCTCCACCGATGCCTCCATCCTGAGCAGAGAAATGAGGACAGGCAAAAAATAAACCTGAGTCTGGCGCCTGAAAGCTGTCCTGCTTCATCACTCTTCTCAATCTGGCATTGATTTTATGGCCCCATGTGGGAAAATAGACAGAGGAGAAGTCAACATGAAGTTTCTCATCCAGCATGATGTGAGAGGAAATAAGGAGGTGAAGGATAAAGCTGAAAATACAACACTGACATATTATTCTCTTTATAAAGTTGACACAGCTGATATGTTAACAAACAGCTGCCTATTTACACAGACACAGAGTAATTAGCATTCATTTGGAGTCATGTTTGTGTTCACCTTATGAATGTAGGTAAGAAAAACATCTGTCACAGTTCCTAACTGTGCCTGTCGGCTGTTTGCTGTAGTGTACAGTGGGTTTATTAGGTGCCTGCTGCTGGGAGTGAACCAAATAAAACCAAAACAATGAGTTCTGTAAATAGTTCTCTTACTATTGTGATCTATTGGCTGTTCTGTTAATCATTTTCTAATAGTACTAATAGGAACTTCTGATTAATCCGTCAATCAGTTTCAGGCTTAAAGGGACGACTTCTAATTATCCTTGCCCATGTGCAGTTTAAGCCACACCCATTCTGAGTACAGATAAAGATAGTTGCTTAAACAAATTCAACATTGCTCATCCTGACTAACAGAAGCTCAAACACTGCAGAGCTGAGGACAACAGCAGAGATGACAGTAATTCTCTGTGGGCTCATCACTCGGAACACCCTTTTATATAGTTATTGAGTGGTGCAGCTTTAAAAGTCCACAAGTTACTTTTAAAGTTCCCATGAAACAACTCATGAAGTGCTCGTTGCTTCCTCATTTTTACGTGTTTCCTGTAAAAACAGCTAGTTGCAGATATTGATTGCAGTTTATGGCAGTCAATAGTGTTGAGTAGTGTGCTACACCACCACCATGCAGCATTATTGGTCCCATCACCTGACTCATCCTGGACTTAAAGTTTCCAGTGAACCTGCTCTGTTTGGCTTCTAGCATCCCAGGACTGAGTCAGTCAACCTAACCTAGCTGCAATCTAACTGAAGTGAAGGTGTAGGCGCCAAGCTTCCATCAGGAAACCTTGCAAATGACGTTGGTACTGTAGTCCCTGTTGATCTTGACATACATACATACATACATATATATATATGTATATGTATATATATATATACACATACATACATACATACATACATATATATATATGTATATGTATATATATATATACACATACATACATACATACATACATATATATATATGTATATGTATATATATATATACACATACATACATACATACATACATATATATATATGTATATGTATATATATATATACACATACATACATACATACATACATACATATATATATATACACACACACACACACACACACACACACACACACATATACATATATACATATATATAGGCCTTTATATATGTATATATTTATATAAAGGCCTTTAATCAGCTGGAGCCTCCCGCCATCTTGCTGATGAACTGTAAATGAACCCACACTATCGAACATGGAACAAAACCAAAAATGGCAGAGAGGTTTCCTTTTTAATATATCATTAACCATCCATTCAGTTGTCTCCCTTCAGCCGCAGTTACCGTCAAATCCTGCTGAGGCCCAATATCGGCAGTATTTAGCCTTTCTTTCTGTCTTCATTTGGAAGGTCAGGGTCTTTAAAAGGCTGCTGTAATGCTGGATCCTTTCCAAAAACATTTCTGTTCTGTAAATCACTGTGGAACCCTCGAGTGTTTTCAGAGGCACTAACTCAGCCTGTGTTATGACGAGGCTGTCTCTCCGGGTGAGCTATATGGCAGCGCTCATAAAGGAAGCTGTGGGCTTTATGAGGACATGGATTTTTGTTTGGATCTGATGGAGGTTGAGCTGTAGCACAAAATGCTGCCATTTATGCTGATGTAGAGATGGAAAGTTCCCGGGCATAGGCATCGATCTGCTCGGAGCGCTGGCAGACACGGCGATGGCACACCTTCTTTCTTCTTTCCTTCTTTCTTTCCTATAATTCAACACTTCCTCTCCTCCTTGTCTTCCTGCTTTCGCTGTCTCATTTATTTCCTCTATGACCTTTTTTCAAATCCATTCTTCTTGTCCAGCCCTTCCTTCCTTTCCTTTCTCCTTCCTTTTCCTGAAATATTTCCTTCCTTGCATGTTGGACTTTTCGTTTCCCTCACTTCTCATGCAGACAGTGTGAGATGAGGGCTCACATACATGCATAGCAACATAATGTTTTCAAGTAATAAATCATTTCCAAGATATAGAATCATCAGACTTACATCAATGATCCTTTTTTCCCCAAATCTCAGTGATTGCTGATTATTATGGGCCTGGTAAACAGTAAATGGACCAAGAGCACTTTTTTTACAATTGGCCTCTCACCCATTAACACACACACACACACACACACACACACACACACACACACACACACACACACACACACACACACACACACACACACACACACACCAATGGCAGCGAGCTACCATGCAGTGTGCCTGCCTGACCATCTGGAGCAACTCGGGGTTCAGCGTCTTAGCTTCGACGGGGACAGGAGGCGCCGGGGATTGAACCACCAAGCCACCAAGATTATTGGATGATCCGCTCCACCTCCGAGCCATGGCCGCCCAGTAACGAGGACATGATGAGACGATGAACGATAACTTTCAGTGATGCAATGGTGTCCTGTACAGTACGTGTAATTCCATTATTTCCTCTCTGTTCTGGATGTAGTCATGTGTGTGTGTAATGTGTTTGTAGCAGACAGACAGACAGCTATGCAGACAGACAGATAGGTCACAGTACTTGTTGTTCTTGTTCTTCTCTCTCTGGGAAAGCCACTTATGGTAATATGAAGTCTTGATCCTGTAGCAGTAGAAGAGCAGCAGCACTGCAGGAAGGACCACGAGGAAGGCAAACAGCAGCCCCGCCACCAGCCCCACCTGACCTGTAGAGACACACACAAACACACAGACACACACACAGACACACACACACACACACACACACACACACACACACACACACACAGTGTTTATATGAACACTCATATCCCTGTGTATTGTGAGTCATGTCTTGCTTCTGATTAGATTCAGATGATGTTTACATAGTTCATGAAGTAATCTCTGCACAGGTTTCAGATCACTGTCTGTGTAAACCTGAACCAGGATCAGCTTTATTGGCCACCACAGAGCTGAACAAAGACAATTACACACACACACACACACACACACACACACACACACACACAGGCCTACAGAGAACAGATGAGAACAGCCTGATGAAAAAGAACGACGGCTGTGTTTGAACTCTGCCGAGTGCATCATCTGAAAAATGGCATCTAAAAAACATCTCAGACAATTTTGACTGACATTTGAGAATATGAAACGAAAATATGAGGAAATGGAATGACAGTCTAAGATACTGATATATGACATGTCATTCAGTCTCCAGTGTCTGCCTGTTGTCTAATTCATTTAGTAGAATCTTGCTGGTGATACAAGACTCAGAGAAACAGTGTAAAACCTGCAATGTGATACATTTATCCAGTGTGTGTGTGTGTGTGTGTGTGTGTGTGTGTACTCACTGTTATACTGGACGGGTCCACTGTCCACGCTGCCGCCAAGTCCTGGCTTCTCACAGAAGGGTGGTGCCCAGCCACCATTACAGTGGCAGTTCCCATTACTGTTACACACCTGCACACACACACACACACACACACACACACACACACACACAAGGCATTTGTTAATGAAATTTGTTGTGCGCTCTCAGTATAATGTTGTTTGTGCGTGCCTGGAGGTGTACCCGCCAAATTAAAAGCACTTATTTCTTGTTTACTGCAGACTGACACCGCGTGTGTTTTAATTCCTTCCTTCTTTAGATATTCACCTCACAAATGGAACAAACTGCACAACACTGACAGAATAAGCAAGCATGTCTCAGAGTGTTCCATTATCCATCGCTGTATAATGTTGTAACAACATTATTTTGTGGATTTATTGAATTCTTTTGATTAAGTTTCTGAGTGTGTACTACTTTTGTCATCCTTCTGGACAAAATAGGAAACTGCCCTGCGGTTCCAAAACGTCAGGGGGTCCTAAAGGCCCCGGGATCATTCTGTGCCACCCAGTGACAGTATAACAACTGACAGTTGATTCAATATTGATTCA
Source organism: Larimichthys crocea (assembly GCF_000972845.2). Lineage (NCBI taxonomy): Eukaryota > Metazoa > Chordata > Actinopteri > Sciaenidae > Larimichthys > Larimichthys crocea. The sequence goes on along the minus strand of NC_040024.1, from coordinate 361,365 downwards.
GTGTTGATTCAATGCTGCTCTGCTATCTGGGGATTGGTTTAGTTAATGTTATTTCAATGTTGGTTCAATGATAAAACAGCGATTGATTTTTTGTTGAACTAACATTGATTTTTTGTCAGTCTTGATCTATTTGTGTTTGTGATCTATCAAACCTGATGAAAAATCAATGTTATATTTCAATGTTGATTAACGTTGATTCAAAGACAGTTTTGTTGATGCTTCAGCATTGATTCAATGTTGGCCTGCTATCTGTGTAGCTATAGAGACTAAAACTGTTTTTGTACCAGGCTGTAAACATGTTTATTTCTGCTGTGAAGTTGGACATTTGAACATGGGGACTTATGGAGACTGACTCACTTCTGGAGCCAGCCTCAAGTGGATGTTTGAGGAACTGCAGTTTTTTTTTTTTTTGCACTTCACAGCGACACAGGTTGGCCACCTGGTGCCAACTTACTACTGGTAATTTGATTATTTGCAAATTTATTTAAATATTAACAGAAATAAAAACTCTTGCATTTACACCTACAGTACATACAGGTTTCATACCTTTATTATTTCAGGTAATGTTATGCGTACATGATGAATATAAATGAGTGTTTAATCAAGTTAGGACAAATAAATTGAACCAAACCTGAGGCAGGTCGTGTTATAACAGACGAGTAGTTATAACACGACGACTGGTCTCAGGAGCTGAAGGCAAAAATGTAATGAAGCTGCCGTGTTTGCCTGCTGTGTGCACTGTACACAATGGGTACTTAAAGGCAACTGGGCACACACACATACACAGGGCACAGAGAGTAAAGGGAACAGGAGGTTTAGTCTTTCTGGTCCTGGTTTTCATAAAAGATCCAGAAAAATTAACAATGAAGCATCATTCATGGAAATCATCTGACAAGACGTTCAGGGCACACACACAGAATAAATCCATTTTGAAACAATGACTTCAAGCTGCTGTAGTTCTAACTGCTTGATCTGATCGAGTCTCGTCTAACTGAACTTTAACTCTGAGTTGCAACAATAACAGAAGAGTTAGCTGCTGCTTTTTAAAATGAGAAATGAGCCTTAAATTAAACATTATGTCTAACAAACTAAAGCAAGCCGAGCTAATGCTAATGTTAATGGTTTAAATTAGAGCTGTCAGATTTTCTTTTTTTTTTTTATAACATAAAGCATAAGCTTTATTCCAACTGTACAACCTAATTATTTTATACTTAGTTCCTGAGAATAAACGTGTGCGAACCATTTCACCAAAACAGACCTTTGAATAATGAGCAGTAATCTAAGATTTTAATGAACTTGTCTTAAATTCATGAAAAGAAACTTTTATCTCAACATTAGTGTGATTAATATCTCCAGACATTTTGTGTAATTCAACCAGCTCCTAAATGAAGGAGAAAAAAATGCCGTGCTCCAATTACACTGAGATGTAATTATCCTACCCATAATTAACATGCCTATTTACCCCATTAGGACTCGGTCAGCATGAAGGGCGCACAGTTGTTTGCTGATTCTTATTGCTCTTTCAGTTCACATTCAGACTGACGAGGCCCGGTGTGGTTTCTTTGTGAACCTTTCTCTCTCTGCTGCTTTTTAAAGGCACTTCTACATCACATAAAGATAAGAAGGGAAAGGCTGTATGGAATGAAATGCCATGACCTGGATTTAAGTGCAAAATTTAAGTCTGAGAAAACAAACCAGGGACGAACACCAAAAAGAAACAAAGTGAAGAGAGGAGGAGATTAAAGGAGTCGAGGATGTGTTTGGTGTTTTTCTTCTCCCTCATAATGTGTCAGTCCTAATCAAATAACAATGCCCGGCGAGTGGCAAGGCCATCCCTTCTACAGTACATGGGATAAACACAGGGATTCTTAAAAAAACTTATGAGCTGTGAAATTTCAGTGGGTTTGCTTCACAGCTCAGGGTCAAGAGAAGCAACAGAGCAGGTCCAAACACAAACCTGACCATGAAAGCCAGAGTTAGAGGACTCGTATACTGTATGTATGAAAGTGGGAAGAAGTTTGAGAAAGTGGACAGAAAGTAACTGAGAGCCCACGGTGGTTTTCACTTCTTTAACATTTCGGGCTTATGAACAATATATATAGAACACCATTTGTTTGGTATCCATGGATTCAGAAGAACCTACCATGCATGTTATGTAGGGATGTAACGATACACTCAACTCACGACTCGATTCGAGTCACGATTTTTTGTTCACGATACGATTTTTTCACGATTTATTAAAAATCAAAATAAGCTACAGACAAATTATGACCAAATAAAATTATCTTTTTATTTGTAGGAAAAAAATCTCTCTTTACAGAAACTCTCAAACAGTTTGTGTTCTTATTAGGGCTGCCAGCAAGCAGCTGATCTGACCATTACCTTTCAGCTTGAAGTATGAGCTAACTGAAAATAAAAACAACAAGATGATAGCTCATTAACCCTTTAATGAGAGTCCACGGCCCCGGGAAACGGCGAGGTCCGGGCGCTGTAAACGCAGAGCCGGTCGCGGCGCACCACCTCGGAGGAAATGTGCCCGGCGGGGGCCAGCCAGCGCCGGGGAGAGGTCCCACGAAGGGATCCTCCCGCACCGTGCGGCCGTCCCTGACCCGACTTTAATCCCCCGTGCAGACTGCGCGGAAGTTGCGGTGATTGGTTAAGATTGCAACACCCCTGAATTCACGGGGATTCACTGAAGTTGCGTTGAAGTTGCAAATTGCAACATCGTGAATTCCTGGAGGGTCTGTGTTATGGTATCATTTACAGTACAGTCAGGCCTGACGCCGATTACCACTACTGCGCATGTGTGTAGGGGTGTGTGTGTGTGTGTGTGTGACACAGAAAGGCAGACGCGGCAGCGGAAGCTGCAGCCACAACGTAACCTATTTCAAATTTTAAAAAAAAGACGAAAAAGAACATATCCTACTTCTCTCGCATTCGCCAAGAATCGCGATTCATTTTTTCTGTCAACCGATGCGAGTCGTCACGCATTTGTACCGATTTTAATCGTGGCACGATGTATCGGTACGTCCCTAATGTTATGTGTTTATGAAGGAAGTATGAGTGAAAAATCTACAATACACTGAAGAATTTCAAAAAACGAAAGTACTTTTTTACTCAAAATCACACCTCAAACAGTAATACTGAAGAGTTTTTGAATACAACTATATTTTTCAATCCCTTTGCCTGACATACTGTACATAAGCAGTTTTTCAATCAAATATGTGAAGAACAATAAAATAATGAACGTTCAATAAAAAAAGTCCAAGGTGTTTTTACCCTCCAGGAAGTTGGTGATGCTAGAAGCTTAACTACTGTTGAGCTAACTGCTAACAAACTAGCGCTAGCCATTCAGTACATCAGAATGGTGCATATGGGTACTTCACAAAATCATCATGGTTTGGGTTTCCTGTTTTATTTTGTAATTCTCCCCTCTCCTTGCGCCTGTGGCTTCACTTCCTGCCATTGTTGTGTTTCCCGCCAGTTTTGATTGTCTGTTCGAAAGTGCGAAAAAACTGCAGTTCTTTAAACGTCCACTTGAGGCTGGCTCCAGAAGTGAGTCAGTCTCCATAAGTCCCCATGTCCAAATGTCCAACTTCACAGCAGAAATAAACATGTTTACAGCCTGGTACAAAAAACAGTTTTGGTCTCTGTAGCTAATTTCCCCGTTCATGACAACTGTACTGAGGGTGAATTCATATACAACTCACCTGTTCACATTATATTAAGGCTTAAAGTTATGCAGAATTAACAGCATGGACGCTTTGATTGACAGGTGGGTGCTGATACAGATGGCTTATTTGAGCACCTAGGCGCCATTCAGCCCGCCTCACATTCTGAGCTTCATAGCGGCTCTTCAGAAACCTGTAGATGACTTCACACATACGCTGTCCATTCGTTATACATGTCAGTGGTTCTGCCTTCACTCGTACATTTAGTCGATGTGTTCTATTGGTTTGAGTGTCAGTTTGTTGTTGTGTCAGGCGTTCAGCTCTGTGTTTAGCCCTTGTGTTTTTTTGATATTTGTTCTTCTGGACCTTGCCTTTTTGTTTGGACTTTTCATTTGACAGTACTGTCACGTTCGTGCAGGCAAGGTAACTCAAATGCCCAACTCAGGGGTCCCAAATGCAGACGCTACAGGAGGCAGAGCTTTTGCAGTCCATAAATAATTTAACAATACAAAACTTACAGGGTGCTGAGGCAGGCAAGGGTCAAAACATCCAAATGCAAATGCAGTTACTTCTTAGAAATCTTTGAAATGCTGATTTCAGGCAGAGGTACACCAAAGAAACTTTTTACTCTGTCATGATGATGAACTGATTTGGATTCGAATGGGAAACTTCTTAGAAACCTGCACAGAGACTAACACAGCCGCTAACTCTGATATTGTATCTGGGGCCGTTGTTACACCGGCACTGACCCAGTGGACATATCCCCTCAGAGGAGCTGTCGACTGCTACATTCAAAAATGGAACAACATGTTTTAATTTTCCTGCAGCTTTACAAAAATCACGCTGCAGACAAAAACATGTCAGCTGCTTCCCTCTGAAAGCCCTCAGCTATCAAGAAAGCACACTGGGGGAACATTAACCGCCATGTTGCTATACGCTGCTGTTTCCTCAGCACATGTACAAAAATACCAAGAGAAGATCAAAATGACATCATTACATTTCAAGTATCTGCAGAATTAGCGCCAAGTGTACCTAATAAACGCCTGACTCAGTATACTGTGTATTTGCATATAAGTTCTAGTCTATATAAGTGAGTATGTATTCAACCTACACACATGCTATGACAGCTCAGACACCTGAGAGCAGATTTATGAGATTTATTGCAAATTACTGTCAGAGGAGCTTTCATTTAGACGCTCGCTTTCTTTTATTCAGAGGGGCATTAACGAACATGACATTACATCATGTCATTATGACACTAACATTATATAAATGAGCACAGCTGCAGTCAAGTTCATTTGAACACACTGCTAATTAAGCTAAATAACTTTGATATTTTCCAACCGAACCTTATTTGTCCATGTTTTTGTGTCATAAATAACTAATTGGGGACAACAAGTTTTGAATTTGGTTTGTCTGAAAACACGACCGTACAAGGAAACCAAACTTTTCCTGTTCCTTTGGCTGGTGAGGTGAGGTGACTTGTTGCAGGAAGTAAACAGCAGAAAAGTAAGTGTAGTAACGCACCGGTCAAGAAGAGTTTGCTGTGTTTCTCAGTTTTGACAAATGGGTGGATGAGAGAGAGGCAGAGGAGGTGGAGCAGCTGCTGCAAAGCTGGTGGAGTGATCCTCTGCCCACAGAGGAGATTCCACAGACCACCATCAGTCAAAAGGCACAGAAAATGTTTCATTGCTCTGTAAGGTCCTTTTCATGATGTTGTCAGATGGACAACAACCTTATTTTCAACCTTATTTTTCATGTTGTATCAAAGTTACTTTTCGTACTTAAGGCTGAGCTAAAATTGTCTCATGATTGAAGATTGTTGAAAAAAATAAAGTTTAAGTAAATGCAAACAAGGTCTGTGTCTACTGTAGCTGCTGCTAGCTAATGTTAGCTCAGTTTGCTAGTCGGGCTGGCTGGACTGTGAGCTCAGAGCACCGAGAGAGTGTTAGTCTTTGTAACAACAGGCCACCAGAGCCAGTGTCCTGCCAGAACCAGGGCTGCGTGAACGAGCAATACAACCGGGCTCGGCAGCCTCTACGTACAAAAAACGAAGAGGATGTTGATGGAGGAGGCTAAAAAAAATCTGACTTTTAGTTGTTGGACAGTCCTTCAGTATGTGCCTCATTTGGTGCCTGTAACACCGCTGGACACACTCTTGGTGTTTCAGGTATCCATCCATATATTCATCCATCCATGTTTCCATCAACCTTCAGAGAATCAACAATGATTTCAGAGGTGAACAACGATGAACAACCTGTATCTACCTCCATCTGCTGTTAAAGTAACAAGTGTTTAAGCGCCAAATGCTCCGCTCCAGAGCTTGGTTACTGACTGATAAACTATGTATGAATGCTCCTTATCTGCCTCAGGCTTGCTTGTAACGCTCCAATAAATAGTTCATCACTTCAGTTGCTGTTGTATTCCAGCCATCTATTTTCCTGCCTTTTTTACGACAGACTCGATGACAGCGCTGCAAAGCGCTACCTTTGCCCAAGGACACAGTGTGACAATAAGATTAGGGAGCCGTGCCCGGCAGCTAAGTGAGTTGAGTCTGTTGCATGACTGTATGTGCGTGAGTCTGTGTGTCTGTATGTGCGTGTGCGTATGCGTACCCCGTTGCCATGGCAGCGTCCAATGCAAGTCTCCAGCTCGGTAAAAGAGGCATTTTGGCATCGGCGGTCTCTGCACACCTGTGGCAACACAAGCAGAATGATCACACACTGTGTTAAAGATTACAGTGCACAGTCACACACACACACACACACACACATGCAGACTTTGATCGGCATTCTGCCAGTGCCCTTGGGCTTCAGAACAGCGTGGCTGCCTGAGGACATCGGGAAAGCAGCATCAGCATCGTGTTTTAAATCACTTCCAGAATCACTACTTTCATAGACTGCCTTCAGAGCATGTGATGATGACTATTGAGCTGCTTCTACCAAACACATTTGGTCTCTCTTGCTGCTCTAATACCTTTTTTAATAATCATTTACATAAATTCTGGAAAGATTTATTAGTTCCAACAGAAACAAGAGGTAGAAGTAAAAGAAAATGAGACACTGGGCCAGAGGATCAGAGACTGAAGCCGTTTGGTTTTTAGAGGTGGGATGGAAACAGACTTCAAAAACACCAACTCCACCCAAACATACAACCAAAGCACCGCAATAAAACTGAAATAAAAGGGTGTGAAAATGGGAGGAAAAGAGCGAGCGGTAGATCATGCTGAGATGAATGTTTGCTGACCACAGGAGAGTCTTCACATGTGAACGTGTTAATCTGAGGTATCAAACACACCTTTCCCTCCTGCTCACACAACACAGCTGGCTGCTAACAGGTTGGTCCCTATAGTAGTATAGTAGTAGCTGATTGGCTGGACACAGTTTTACAGGGTTGAGCTGGGAGTAGGAATCATGTTTGTCCAAAAAAAGGACTATAAGTCCAAATAAACGTGTGGAGTTAAAGTTATATGTGTGCATCTTTTATGTTGGTTTCACTGCCTTTGTAAAAATCTGTTTTTATTGCCTGATGTGTTAAAAAAACAAAACAAAAAAACACTTCGTAACACTGGTTTTAAAAAGTACAAATACATTTATTCATTTTTATTAGAAAGTCAAACTTGAGTTTTTTTTCCATTTTGGATTCAGTCATATTTGACTGTAAAGATCTATAGCTAATATCTAGGGACCTTGTTGGTAGTTGTATTTTTGGACATAGCCAGGCTAGCTTCCAGTCTTTATGCTAAGCTATGCTAATCATGCCCTGGCTCCATCTCTGTACTGAACACACAGACCTGCTATTTCTATTATTTATTTAATTTGTCTATCTCTTTACACATTTGAGTTTATTTTATTTAATTTTTAAAAAATGTTTTTTGGTTTCCACCAAATGATAGAAATGTGTTTCCTCAGTTTGTGTTTTGGTCTATAAAGGGGGTGCTGTGAGCGGTGGTGTGTTGTTTCACTGTGTGAAGCACTTCATATATTACATTCTGTTTCTATGAAAAGTGCCATACAAATTAAGTCTGACTGATTGATTAGATTAATATCAATCCTCTCATCTCAATCTCAAACAGAAGAAGAAGTTTTACTTCTCTAGATTCTTGGCTTGGGAACCCTCTGATTCCTGCCACCTTTAAAGTCCATGTAAAGACAATTCAGAGATTTCTTTCCAAACACATTAAATATGTTGGAAAATAGTTGCTGAAAACATTTGAAAATACTTTGAATGATATATATTCAAACAGTTTTTCACCAGTTTTCAGTCCAGGATTTTGTGGGCGGTCCTTAAAGGGTGGCTCGATGACACGCTGAGGCCACCCTGAGCATACCCCTGCACCCCTAGCAGAGAGATAGAGATGAATTCATCTCGCTCAGAGTGTTTCAAAGTTCGTCATGTCATTTTCTGAACTCATCTGACACGTTTCAGTCGCTTCAAAATGGCTGCTTGACTGCTCCCATGAGTGGGCGTGGCTTCAGCACATTCAGTGGACACCCCCCCACAGTCCTGGAGCTAAGAATTCATTTTTACCTGATTTTGACACCTAATTTCATAAACTTGTTGATATTTTTAATCATTCAAATTTGGCTGGATGGTTAATAACACTTTCTTCTTTGGTCTGACAAACTCAGAACACACATTTACTTTACACAGACTTTAAGCTGTTCCTTTAACAGGGGTTCTAGTTCCCTGACATAAACCATCCTGCACTGTAGCTTCTGTGTGATGTGTAGAACTACTAGACGAATTGTAAAAAAGCAGCATAAAGAGTCTTTTTACATTGGGCTCCTCTTACAAACTGCAGGTCACCAAATCGCAGGTCTCTTTTTATGTAGCACTCCAACACTGAGTTATATTCACACTAACACTAGGGTCTGCTTTAGTACTGTATCTCCTGTTGTTGTTGCTGTACAATTGTTAGCATGGGAATCAATTTAGTGTATGTTGAATGTGTGAGTGTGATTAGAAGCAGCGGCTTTTGTGCTATGTGTGCATTTATCGCTGAGAAAAGGCCCGTTCAATATGACTCAAAATTCATCAGGCTGGATGGTGGACAATACTCTCTGCTGCTGCCTATTTATAATATATTACTCATGCAGTGCTATTCAGTCCTTTCAGCGTGGCCCGCACAATAGCTGAAATGGAATTCAAGTGGCTGGAATGTGCCACGGAGGGAAAGCAATATAGGCCGACAGAGAAATAGAATTTACTGGTGGAATGGAGGAGATATTATTCTGTGAGTGTGCATTTTAATATATATGTATTTCACATGCATAATTCAGACCTTATTTTGTGTGACTGTTGTGTGGGCCTGTAGGCTTCACATGCAAATTTATATTCCATTTAGCATCAGACTCCAAATTAGAATTAGAAAAATCCCCTTAAACAAACGGCACTGAAAAGACCTCCTGGGTCCCTGTGACATTTAGTTTGTATGAAGAGGGCTGACGTCTAATTTATTCAGAGGGAGAATATTAGTGACTAATGGCAATGGGAACTTCTTTCTGCACGTGGTCATCGACTCAGAGAACGTGAAAAGATCTAAGGGCTGCACGTGGTCATCGACTCAGAGAACGTGAAAAGATCTAAGGGCCATGGAACTAGCTAGCAAGTTTGAGCTCATCTCCAAAAGTTGCTGTAGCCAACTTTAAAATACAAAATCTTATAGTTACTGTAAACAAGGTACCAAGTCTAACATTTACTCTCTTTCAGCTGTTTTTTTGTCTTCATTAACTTCTAAAATATCTGTCTCTTTAGCTGCTAAATGCTGGTTAGTCACTAACTGTGTCTTTTCTGTCGTCTGCTGTGTTTTTCAGAGCTTTTTCACGGAAAACGTCTGGAAATGACTCTGACGAGAGCTGTGACATCAAAACAAAAGGTGGAAAAAACAAAACAATGAGCTAAAATAGGCTAAAAAGCTAAGAGGTGGTAGGAGTAGAGCTAAAAGTTGTCTGTGAAACCTTTGAGTTTACACATTGTCATTTTATCCACTGTTAACACAAAACCAATTCAAGCAGCTTTAAAGGACCAGTTTGTTGGATTTAGTGGTATCTAGTGGCGTCATTGCTGATTGGAACCCCGTCGCCTCACTCCTGAAAGAGAAACTACAGTGGTTGTGAAATCTGTGAGAAATGTGATATAGTGACACAGAGCCAGTGTTTAGTATATCCAAGTGTGGCAACATGGCAGTTCAACATGATGAACTCTGCAGTGTCTGCAGATATAAATGTCTCATTCTAAGGTAACAAAAACATAATGATTCTTAATTTCAGATGATTATACACTGATGAAAATATATGTACTTTTAAGATCTCTAATCAGCTGTAATTGAGAAGGGAGAAAATCTTTAGAGTGGAAGCTTAAATAACTCACACACCCTGAAGCTATAAGCTGAAATGGAAATGAGCAGCATAGGATATATTATATATTATTAAATGTAACAAACTCATTCAAAGCTTAGGTATAGCCTCCTTAGTTTTGCACATCTTATTATACAAGCTACTTTTTTTGATGAATTTTGTTTGGATACAGGAACACACCACTTGCAGTGGGACTGTAATCATAGCTGAGATTACAGTGTCTCTCTGTTTTTACAGTTGCTCAGTGAATAAATGATCAGGTTGTGTTGTTTGTCCAGCCTTTGTATGTTTTAACTAGTGAAAAAAATGAAAATGGTTATAAAACTGTCTCAGTTCAATACTGATGCCTCTATATGATCTACATAAACAAACAAGTCATCATTGTCACCATGTCATTTTAACTCAGAGGTTTTGTCCACTGATCTTTGCTCATTAAACAGAGCAAAGAGAGATAAAATAACTCATTCCTTGTGAGAACCTGGAAGCATTCAGTCACATAATACAGCTAAATCTGCATCAGTCCATGTAAACACACTTTATCCCATCACTTCAAAAGCAGAGAGGAGTGAGCCAACAAACTTGAGCAGAGATCCCAAAGACGCGTCGTGAAGAGGATCGACATTAGAGTGCAGATCGCGGAGCAGAAACAAGGCATTTGTTTGTTTTTGGCCTGAGAACACAGCTTTAAATCCTTTGTGACTGAAATGTGTTGTGCTGCCAGTTGCCTTCTCCCTGCGCCCTCTTCAACTGCAGGCCAGTTCAAAATACCAGGCAGGTGTTCCTGTTCTTGGCAGGTGGCCATACACAGTAATTGTTGAGTCAAGTGCTGGTATTGATCAAAAACCCTTTTAACCTTGTGCTCCCACCATGCTTGAAAACACAGGCCTGTCTCATACCAACCCAACTGCTTTATTGTTCATATAAACTGTTGGACTAATCGATTCTGATATGACAGTATAATAAAGATATTACTTAATTACGCCAGTTATTTAACTGACTCTTATGGTCCCCAAAGCCCAGCCCGGTGTGGACTAACCTTGCCCTCTCCACACTTGGTGCCAGTCATGACGAGGCCGGGGTCGGGCAGGTCACCCTGGCCGTCCTGGGTGCTGTAGACGTAAGTACCACGGCACTTCACCTCGATGCCGCCGGTCTTGATGGTGGTGTCAATGGGCACAGCGTTGGTGCCTTTGGGCTTCTTGGCAGCGCTGAGGCACTGGATCTTTCCACATTTGGCATCACTGGGCAGAGATACAACAATCATTTAGCCTTTAGTTTTTAAGGAAAGTCCACAGAGCTTCATGGATATTTTTAGCAGTCAAACAGTTCCACACTGCACATCGAGCCCTCACTAATATCTATCTGTCAGTCGGTCTGGTTTGTGAATATATTTGATGCTTATTAGATTAATTTAAGAGTCAGTCAACCATCATCCATCATTAGAGTCTGGGAATATTTAATGTTTTTCCACTAAATTTCAGATTCAAGCCAACAAAGAATAAATTCAAAGTCTGATACATCTTCTTCCTCTGAGCCACAGAGCTCCACAGTTACCCTGAAACTATTCAAAATACACCAATGAACCAGGCAGGTTCCTTCATTACCACACTGTAGTTTGTTTTGATTTTGTGACCACTGAAAATAGTCCCAGACAAATGTACTATATTAGGTATGTTAGTTGTCAGCAACACAGTACTAACAATAGTAGTAATAAAGTAATACATCTGAAATTACAATTTCAGCTTTATTTAATGAATATTTTGTTAATACAGGCGTGAACCTCGTTAATACAGGCATGTACTTTGTTAATACAGGTGTGTACCTCGTTAATACAGGCGTGTACTTTGTTAATACAGGCGTGTACCTCGTTAATACAGGCGTGTACTTTGTTAATACAGGTGTGTACCTCGTTAATACAGGCGTGTACTTTGTTAATACAGGTGTGTACCTCGTTAATACAGGTGTGTACTTTGTTAATACAGGTGTGTACCTCGTTAATACAGGTGTGTACTTTGTTAATACAGGTGTGTACCTCGTTAATACAGGTGTGTACTTTGTTAATACAGGTGTGTACCTCGTTAATACAGGCGTGTACCTCGTTAATACAGGCGTGCACCTCGTTAATACAGACGTGTACCTCGTTAATACAGGTGTGTACCTTGTTAATACAGGTGTGTACCTGTGTTTATTTTGAGAGCAAATTGTCCCAAAAACATGAATATCTTTTAATTATATCTAATATTAATATTATTAATAAAATCACCTTGTAGTAAGCACCATGGTAACAGTTAAAGATGTATGTGTTCATTCTGAGCTGGGTTTAAAACAATGTGAGAAAAGTATTAATAAAAACTAAAAACACAAACATGTTAATTGAGGTTTGAAGAACTGTACTGCACCATATAGTAATGATTGTTACAACACTTTGTGATTATTGTTATGGTACTTGGTACTTGGTACTACTGCAGTAGAGAGAAACTATAATCTAATGTGACAAAATGGAAGTAAAAGTTGTTTTTTTAAATGAAGTAGAACAGAGTTGAACTTGAACTGTAAATCCTTGGAGTGGAGAACTGAAGAAAAGAGTACTTAGCTCAGGCTGAGCAGTGAGTGTGTAAGGCCACAAGACGCAGGCGGAACAAAGCTTGTGTAGGCCATAGCAGGATAAGACACTGGCTGAGCAGTGGCATTAGTGTGGCTTTGCACAGGTGCAATACTGACGTGTCAACATTGTTTTAAAGAAGTAGTTCTTTAACACCATCATTTGTTCCTCTCTCTTCCGCCATTTTAAAATAAATACGAACCGGCTGTGTGTATTCAGCATTGACACACATTGTGATCTTTTGTATACTAAATAGGTACAGTAACATGTTATGGCCCTGGAACGAAGCCACAACCATAGCTCCACTTTTCTCTTCTGTTTGAGTAATAAGGATTACATTAAACGACAGTGAGCAGCTGTTTTAGCAAAATACTGAGCCTTTAAACACACAGTATGGAGTATTGTACAGTAGACTAGTGCTTTGAATCTTTAAATGTTTTCACTCTTACACACACTCACTGCTGTCAGTACAAAGTATATTTTCAAGTTGATATATGCACATGATATATTATAAAGATGTATGTAATATGGGGAAGTATATGTGTATGAACATATATGAGGAGAGAATATGTGAATGCATGACTCTGCATGAAGAAGAGATGCTTTGTTTTTACAGAACATGCAAGAAGGGTGATTTCTTAGTTCTGCAATATAGAAATAGTTGTTTGTCTTTATCTCTAATTTTCCTTTATGATGTATTAAATATAATACATTGTCTAAGGACGGATGTAGCAAAAGACATAATGTACATCACTAGATATGAACATTCTAATCTAAATATTTAAATTATACAGACCTTATAAACTCATTCTCAGTTGGGGGGTGAGAGGCTTTTAGACACTGTAATAACGCTTTTGAGGGAGGACAGAGTCTTTCTTATCGTCCTGATTAATATGGAAATTTAAAGTGGTAAATAACCACCACACACACACACACACACACACACACACACACACACACACTATTACAAGGCAAACAAATGAAGAGGATTACAGGATGATGGACAGATAGCTGCGGTGTGTAGATTATTCACCTTAATAACAGGCACATGGTGCATTTACATATCCTCTAATCAGCCCTGTGACTCACTGTGGACAGAACTCTCTAATGACTCCTGTGGGACTCCATAATGGATTTGGGCAGTGGTGGATCATAGCAGGCAGTCGTCAACCACCTTAATCCACAGCCTCATTTACATGGCTAAGTCACTAATTTGGCTCCATTAATTAGCTCTGGCACTGCGCCAGAGAAACTGTCTCTCTCGGAGGCCTGTTGTCAGTGTACAGAGGGCCTGATTGTATGTGTGTGTGTGTGTGTGTTGATGAATGACGCTCTCACCTCAGAGCGTGCTTGCCAACAGCAGTCGAGATTTAAAGAGACCCAAATGTTCATATGATGACTACAGAAGTGAACTGTGATCGCTTTGTTATGATTTCATTAAAGCTGCACTCATTCGTCTTTGGCCACATGGGGGCAGCAGAACAAGATGAAAACACAAAGACTGACAGAATACAGCCTTAAAACGTCGTTAGGGCTAGCACGTTAGAAAACAGGTTCCTATTCACAGTCATCCAGTCATTCAGAGTCGTGTTTGTGTCCACTGGTAGATACTTTTATCTCAGTTTTGGTCTCCACCAACTCCTGAGAGAAAAATCTGTCTCTGTAGTTGATAAAGTTCACCAGCTTGTCTCTAGCCGTGTCTGCCTGCTGTTTGCTGCTGGCTGGTCTGATTTAGAACTTTTACTTAAAAAAAGAAGCTTCCTGTTGGCTAATGAGAGCGACCGAACTGAACCAGAACAGCAAGTTGTGAACTGTAAAACCAACAATGAGATAAAAGCAGCTGCAGAACAGAGGGGAACTGCAGAGCTGGTAAAAAGTCTTGGTGGGTTCATCATTAGGTAACTTTAAATGTAGCTGCCAATCAAAATCGACTAATCGACTAATTCAACATCTATTGTAATTAATTAATATAGGAACAATTTATTATTACTTAATAGAACATAACATTAGTGATCCCAGTAAAGAATTTATCATCTGTTGTGATAGAAGACTCACAAAGCATGAGAATTACAAAGAATGTTACTGATGATAAGATGTCGGTTCAAACTTTTTTTTGGTTAAAATATAAAAAGGAAGAAGTCAGAGTGGAGAAAAGTAAGTTCCTCACACGTATACTCTGATTCAAATAGAGTAACTACAGCTCAAGATCCAATAGCCATCTAACCTTCGGCGTCCCTCATGTACGCACTCATGTTGGCAGAACTGGTTTCAGGTACTATGTACCTTTAAAATGGACTCAGAGTTGAGTCTAACATTCCCCTCTGAGTTGTTAAAGCTTTATTATGGGATGTTGTAATGAATTCCTTGTTATTGTGTTTCTTCTGGCTGCATTCTGCTGAATATTTCTTGGAAAAGAGATTTTAATCTCAGTGAGACTGCCCGATTAAATGAGGATTAAATAAAAATAACATGTTTTCTGCAATGCTAAAATTGAGCTGGCTATTTTATTTTACTAAATAATTCAACAGTCCCAGTACAGGCTATTTAAAATCGATACGTCAGGATCACTCTTACCTTTTCTCACACTTCATGTAGTTGCCATGTTCGTCTTTTCCACAGTTCCCAAAGGCATTGCCCGCTGCATTCACGTCTTCAAAGCAGGCATCATGGGCCGGTCGGGCTCCTAGAAATACAACATATCCCATCAGCCCTCTAGCATCAGGCTGATTACCTGTGGCTAACAATATTAGCAATGTTCCTCTCCACAGAAAACAAATGTTTATGCGCTGACTCACAAAGCGCAGGGCGACAGCTGATACTGGTCTCACCCACCTACAGTGAGCACCCATCATGCACATAGTGGAAATACAGTAAAAGACCCAAAGAGATGTGTGCTAAATATAAGATTCTATGAGAAAATCTGCTTGTTTGGTGTCAAAAGGAGTGAAAAGAGAAAATCAATATTAATTTCATCCACGACCTGTAGAATCAGAATCAGATGAGTTTTGCTCACAGTGGACTTTCAGCAGAGAGAAAACGTGGCTACCCCGCTGTGAGGACAGGACTTTCAGACACTGCACCCCGCTGTTCGTTGAGAAGAGCTCCAAACTTTCTCTTTCTCTCTGTTTCTCCACGAGTTAAATAAGCACAGATTCATATTCAAGTGTCTTTAGATCAATGTGTTCATCTTTCTTTGCTACAAACCATTATGGTGGGCCAGCTTTAGGCCATGCCCCACAGTTTGAGCAGCCCTGGATGAGATGAAATAACAGAAACAAATCTGCAAAATGAAAATACAGCTCTCTAAATCTGTTTCAAGAAAAACTGAGGACCATTTTGAGACTTAAATACTTTCTATGAAGATCGCACCTATATCGCATTCATAGTGAATTATAATGCATTATGACTACACTATGTCAACAGTCATTGATACTCTTGACTGTATCTTGACTTATAAACTAGAGTTTGACTGACGAGGCTTATAACACATTATGACCGTCTATACCAGGGGTGTCAAACTCATTTTAGCTCAGGGGCCACATGCAGGAAAATCTATTCCCAAGTGGGCCGGACCGGTAAAATCATGGTAACTTTAAAACAACAACAAACTTCAGATTGTCTTCTTTGCTTAAATTTGGTCCAAAGTAGTACAAGCACATTCAAATGACTTCACTTTGTGCTTCAACTGGCTGTCCAAATCCGCTGAAAGATCAGAAATCCTGTCTGCAACTGTGTTTCTTGTCAGGCTGATGTTTGTAAAAGCCCAGCGTTTTTCAGGGCACACAATCAGACTGCTGTTTATTCAGACCCGCCGACAGTTCATTCAGCTTCTCTCTTCTGCTGTCCTTGGAAGGTGTCGTATTTGTCGGCGACGAAGGTTATATCCTTTCACTGAAACATGCTGTGAACACAGCAAACATACAGCTTTCATATGCACTTCTGTGAATAAATAGGAGGGATGACCATTTTGCGTCATTCTTTTATTGGAAAACTGCAGGGGCCTGATCTGGCCTGCGTGTGACACCCCTGGTCTATACTCACCTCAACAACACACAGCTCAACAATCAACTTTAATAAGACCTCATAGCACAGTAAAACACTCCATGCAGTGTCATAAGTTATCATTGTACGAACTGAAAAAAGTACAATTTGATGCATTTATAGTAATTCATGCTTCATTACTAGTGTTCAGTAGTGTGTATGTGTGTGTGTGTGTTATGCATTTTCATGCATCTAAAAGAATTTATGCTGCATCATCAGTAATAATTAAGTAAGAAGACACAACGCAGAGAACTAACTAGCTATAACTTGTCAGGAGCATCTATAAAGCATTATAAGTCACTATGAATAGCCCTATAATGCACTGTAGATGTAGTCTTCATAGAAACTTACCATTATTTATTGTATTCATTCATTTTAGTGATTTTATCTGAACAAAATGATTTAGTTCACTTTTTTCATGTCTGACATCCTCATATTGTTTTTTCTTTGCTCTCCTAACGTTGTGAGAACTCTATTCTTAAACTCTCTGCTTCCTCCCCACAGTGGCACGACTGTCAGAGCCACGCATTGTTTTTTAGTCTTTGTTTAGAAAATGAAAAAATAGGATGCAGGACAGTAAAAAAAAAGGATGCTGCACATTAAAAGTCAACGTGTGGCTTTTATCTGCCGTGCTCTTTTGTGCTGCTGTACAAACACTGTCAGGCCTGTGAATGCAGCGCTCACATCTGAGAACAAATACGGCGAGCTTTGACGACTCTTTATTTTGACAGTCTAGTCCTGGCTCATGTTGTTCATTGTATTAATCCACTCTGAACACACTACAGCGTGACTGCTGTCAAATCAGTTTGCTCAAAGACTTTTAAAAAGCGTTACTGTTAAAATAAAGCTGAACCTCTGCTGGTAAATGCCTCAATTTAGAGTGTTTAAACAAAGGCTAACACTGGTCCGAGGGCATGCACATCCCTTTAATGTTGACTGAATGGGTAAAGTGTACTGTCTGCGCTGTGTGATAATAGACTTTTCATTACCGTAGCCCCAGAGCTGCAGGCACTGCTGTTCATGGGTGAGGCACATGCCGTTGTAGCAGTAGGCCAGTCCGTACTGACAAGACGTGCCGTCCAGCAGGTAGACGTTGGCGGGACAGTAAGGAGAGGCCCCGGTGCAGTACTCTGGCAGGTCGCACGCCCCCGCGGGCCCCCGGCACATGGTGCCCGCCTGCTTCAACTGGCAGAGACAGGCGACAAGCAGCGAGAGGAGAGAGGAGAGGGAGAGCACAAAGACACGTGAAACAACATCTGATGTGGTGAATCAAAGAGGAAGAGGCACGGTGCAGAAAAAACAACATTTAGTCATAAAAAAAGAATCTCATTTAAAGACAAGGCTAGTGGGAACAACCTGCATTACCAGTGCATACAGTAGTTGTTTCCTAATCCTTCACGGCCTCTCAGGTCCTCTGCTGCTTTTTCAAATACAAACTAATAAGAAAATCAGCAGCTCAGCCTCTTTTAATGCAGCATAAGTGTGGAATTCCCCGTCCATGGTTAGAACAGATACTTCTTTATTCAACATCACCTTTAACTGTTTATGGTATTGTTCCTATGACTTACTCCTTATTGATTTAACTACACACATTCTGCTGTTCTTCTTAGTGACTCTCACTGTTTGATGCCTCACTTATGTGGTTCTTTTATTGTGCAGTATTTGCACTTCTCTTATCCTCTTGCCTCTGAGCTTCACACTCTGTATGAAAGGTGCTACATAAATAAAGTTAATTATTAATACTAGTGTGTTTAATATCCACTTATAAAGTTGGATTTAATAAAGTATCACAAAGTAACATTTCAACAAGCCTGAGCTTAACTTTTTAAACCATGTACCACCTCAGAAAAGGTTTGGCTCCCCACGAAGCATTAAGACAGATGAAAGCAAATATTACAGGATAAACAAAACATATTTTAAATTACATTCCTGTGAGCTTTTTCATTCGAAATTCTGTTGAATGTTTTAAATTCATTTATTTAATAAATATATATTACATAGTTCCCTCCTTGTACCTAGGGTTCCAAAAGGGTGGGAAGTTTCCAGTAAATTTCTGGAAACTTTCCATTGGAAGTTACACTGGGGAATTTAGGAAATATTCCAAATCAGAAACTCCATGGGAATTATGGAAATAAATGGATCTACATAGCATCCAAACATAAATCTAAACATTTAGTTTTGTCATAAGCAGACATGCAAAATAAAACAATTAAAAACATTTCAACAGATTTATTTGTAAGTAGAACTTTATCAAGTTTGAATTATTTTATTGAACAATATTATGTAGTCCACAAGCTCAAATGTGTGTCTTCAATAGTCTCTGTGTGCTCTGGGCTCTAAAGTGTGGTCCAGGTACAGAAATCACCTGTGCAGGTAGGGGGCGTGGCCTCAATAGCCCTGCAGTAAACAGTGTGCTATGTGCATGTGACTGAGGAACAGCAGATATTCAAGTGGACCTGCATGAAGTCTGGTTGTTTTAGTCAAGATTATAATAAAATATATTTTCTCCAGCTTTATTTAAGTTCCTGTTAAGGGCCAACCTTTAATTTTGTTATTCCTGTTTATTCCCATGGAAAGACTTGTTTTGCAACCCTACTCTACCACAGTTTGAGAACCCGTGTATTATAGCATTTATTTATGCTGTGTGTGTAATCGTCTCTAACTGTATCTGTCTGCTGTTGGTGGTCAGCAGGTCACGATAAGAGTTTCACTCTGACCACATGTTCATTTGATCCATTATTATTTGTGTATGAAAGATGCAGCTTTATCATTTATTTTAGAAATGAATTAAACTCGAGAGAATAAGTCAAAAAATGCATAAATACACAGAAAAAATGCTAAGATATGAAACATGTACATTCGTGTAACAAGTGTAAGAATATCAATATGAAGAATAACAGAACAGTGAGAATAAACTGTGTATGTGAGAAGAAGACGAGCAGGATGAGAGGACGAGGAGACAGAACACGAGTTCTTACATCCTCAGTATTTTGTCTCCTCTGTCGGGTTCAGGTTTTGGGTTCAGACTGGTGGATATTACAGAGCGCTGTCAGGATGTGCATGTGAACGGAGAGATGAAAGGTGTGGGTGTGATGTGAAGACGACGAGGCCTGTTGTGACGGAGGCTGACACGCGTTCAGGGTACAGTATGTCAGCGTGCTGACATGACGACTGACAGTCATCTAATGATACTGAGCTACTACTGCAAACGAGGTGAGCTCCCATGTCTGCGCGCGTGTGTGTGCGTGTCTTACTTTGCAGCCTTCGCAGCACACTCCATGGGCGCACTGTGCCTCTTCCTTCAAAGTGCAATTATTGGCATTGCAGCAGTCATTGGTGCACTCCTGGAACACACACACAAAGATTTGTTATCACAAGTCAACACAGCTTGAACACACACACACACACACACACACACACACACACACACACACACACACACACACACACACACACACACACACACAACTCTAATACAGTAAATAAAAGGTTGGAACAAACTAAATAAATAATTTAATAATAATTTATAACAGTTATAAACCAACTGCTGTAGATTTCATATATATGAATTAAAGATCAAGTGAGAAAAAAGTCATAAATATTAAGTTCTAATTTACATGTTGTGCTTTATTGTTGTCTTAGTGGGTAATTTGACACCTGCACTGTGTGTTAGTTCACTTTTATTTTTATATAGTTTTATTCACTCTTAATTTTGAAGGCATAACTGTGTTCACACAGTTATGTAAACTCAAGGCCCACGAGATCATTTCATACACTATCTTATTAATGGCCCGAAGAGATATATATTATATATATATTATATATATATTTATATATTATCTTTTTATTTAAAATGATTATCTCGATTTAAATAACTTATTAGAAAGTACATACACAGTGTGTTCAGACACTTCTGAGTAGCAGATGATTGACAGCTATGACTGACAAATCACATTTTAAGCAGATGCTGTCAGGAGAAGCGACTTTGCCTCTGCTCTCGTTTCAAACGGCGTGCACAAAGACAGTATCTCCTGTTGCCATGGCGCCCTCCGCCAAGCCACGGTTACACTCAAAACAGATGTGGGAGTTGACTCAAGAAAGAGGAGAAAAAAAGCCAATTATAGCAGTAGGAAGGAGCGGAGCGGGGATTAACGCGAACGCAACAACAACAGTGATTTGGCTCCCTCGTACAACACTGAGCCCATGTTTGAATTCTACAACTGTAATGTTTCTCTGACTTTACACACACACACACACACACACACACACACATTTAAATGGATTTTCAAAATAAAAGACTTTCTAGCTTTACTGTAAAATATTGTTGGTTTTAAAAGATTTCCTTTTGACTTCCTTTCTTCTCCTCACACAGATCTGCATCATGTGTGTTATACTTTTGTCTGCGATGGGTGAGATCACAAGGTGGGACCATTAAACAGCATTCTGCAGCTCGTCTCATTTGCAATGCTAAGAGCAGGTGGCTTGTCAACAGCCTGAGCTCGACTGTCAGCTCGGCTCTGAGTGGGAGTCATAACAAACAGCCCCATCAGCTGCTGTCAGCCACCAATTTGCTTCCTCTGTTTCCAATTTGCTCTGCTGCTTGAACCAAAGAAGGTTTGCTTAACCTCTGGGTTTATTGAGCACAAACACTTCATCCCAACTTGAGGAAAACTTTTGGCTCTCTCTCAGCTTTGTTGCACAAATGTGATGCAGAGTGCATTGATGATGAGGCTGCGATGACGCAGGATGAAGTCCCTTTAATTACTTTATATGACATAACAATAATCAGAATCGTGAATCAGCTTTCATGGATTTTAAAACTCCTGTCTTCCTTTTTTTTCTCGTTCTAACTTTTATTTACTATTACAGTTTGTAGCATCCTCTTGGCGAGGCAAACAGGAAGTAGAATGTTGCTATGGAATTATCATAATCATTAGCCTTATACTTGCACTTAACTCAGTAGTCAATAGTTGATGTGCTTTCTTCCTGAAAGTGAGTTGAGATGTCTGTGTGTTAAGTACAGAGATGGAGGCAGGGTGGAATTAGCCTAGCTTAGCATAAAGACTGGAAGCAGGGGGAAACAGCTAGCATTGCCCTGCTCTTGTATCTTTTGATTCATTCATACAAAAACAGTAAAAGTCCTCAGAGGGGGTCCACACGGCCTCAGTCTGTGCTCGGCATGGTCTTGTTTAGTTCAGGGTGCTGCACCACCTTCATTTCTCTGAAACTCTTGAAAATGTTCCCAGATGTGGCCAGTACCTGTAGCAGATGCAGAGTCACCTGCTTCTCTAGCGCACTCATTTTGGCATTGTCCTAAACTGTCCACTTATTGGAACTCAGTTTTTGGACACTGTCGGATGTTTTCAAAATGGTGATTGAGCCAGAGCCTATGATAGTCATTTTTGGTGTGACAGGAGAGAATCTCACTGGAACTGAACTCAAGGCAACAAAATGTGTTACTTTCCTAGCACAAAGACTGATTGTTCTCCTTTAGAAGTCTCCATCTGAAGCTAGAGAAACTGAGACACACAATGCATTTGGAAAGCATTTACATCAGAGCTAAGCTTTAAGTCAGCTTTATTTACTATTCTGAATCCATCGTTGCCTTTTATTTTGTTTCTGATTTATGTTGTATGTATGTTCTATCTTCTTTTCTTTCTGTAATGCGTTCTAAAAAAGCTATTAAAATATGTCTGAAAAATGAATTTATGGTCTTAGAGAAAACTACATGCTGGAAGTATGTCTTGTTGGGTGCAGTGACGGGGTGCAGCTTCATGGAGTCTTGTCGTCACGCTCTCAGATAAAAAGCTTTTTCTTTGTTGAACCATGTAAAATAAATAACAGGCTTATCTCTGCAAAATCTTGATATGTGGAGAAATTAAAGTACATTATTTTCCTCTGAGATTTAATGGAGTAGAAAAATTGTCATAGTGTCATAAGTACCTCTGTGTGGTACTGTGTGACATATATTAATATAATTATTATTGACATGAAATCTCTTATGTCAGAATTTGAATAAATGGAAATCAAACATGGTCCTGATGCTTAAAAAAGATCATTTGACGTGCAGTGACAGGTTTGATGGGGTTTTCAGACAACAAGGAGTAAATGTGCTCACATCAGGTTCTCCGCAATCACACTGTTCTCCGTCCTCCACGAAGCCATTCCCACACTTCTTGCCCCCCACCAGGTCCTTCATGTTGGGCATGTTGTAGAGACACATGCCCCCTCCCTTCTGGAAATAGCTGTCCAGGTCGCGCTTGCTGCAGTGGCTGAAGACGCGTGGGAATGGATGCCTGTTTTATGGAGAGAACATATGACATGAAGAATTCTGTCCTAACAGCAGGTCCCCGTGTTTCTATGTGGTGCATATAAAGACGTTTTTACGCCGAGTTCTGCAGGCCTCTACATCAATATGTCATTAGTAAGCATTATTCATATGCCAAGCAGAGTGTGAGCAGGTTTGTGCTGAAGCCTGACGCGGTGCCCGAGGCTCACCCAGTGGCGGCAGCCATCACGCAGCCTCCCTGCTCGGCGGTGGCCTCTACGCAGCAGCCGTCGTGGTCGTGGCTCATGCCGAAGTTGTGGCCGATCTCGTGGGCCATGGTGGCAGCAGCGCCGATGGACAACTCCGAGTGGTCCTGTGGGTGAATGAGAGGTCAATTCAGACAACTCTGACGACATTGCTAACAATACAGGCGTCATGGCAACACACTACAGGTAAAAACACTGCTTTTCCATGCACTGATCACGTTTGAGGCTACTTTGCTTCTGTAAAATGTTTTTAGTGGAAAGAAAAAACACATTTCTATTTTAGTTTATCTGACTTTGTCTGTCTGTAGATTTCATCAGAGGTTATTATCAAATAATGCCTCTGTTCACCTGTACTGTCTCAAAAAGTCTGAATTTTACAGGCATACATTTTTGTAATTATCTTTTTTTATTGAAAAAGGACAAACTGTCCAACTACACTTCAGTGCTGCCTGTGAGGGGCAACAAAATCAGGTTTATAAGAAGAGCTTTGACAACAGCCGATGGTAGAGTGAAGACCCACCTCCACCCTCTCTTTGGCTTAGTGAGCTAACCTCCTTTACCCCAGACAGATAATAATGTATAATGTAAAATAAAGGCCGGAGTATGGGTTCATCTGAGTGAACATCTGAATACAGCAAATATATATGACTGAAGAGTGATACCAAAAAGAGACACAGTTGCTCATGGGCAAAATCGAATGACTATTATTTTTAATTTCCATTCATGACTTTAACTCTGCATTTTTTTTTTTTTTTTTTTTTTTTTTATAAATATATGTACAACTAATGAGAAATGAGGGGAGTGAGTGGGAGGGGGGTCAGGGTAAAAGAAGGTGTTCACAGTGTATAATCTCTTATGTGTGAATATAGAAAAATCCACCGTGTAAAAAAAGAAAAAGAAAAGAAAAACCTGCCTCTGCAGTACATTGTTACAGTTAGATTGCCTGTATCAGTGGTAACAGTCTTTCAGTAAACCTGTTTTCAGCTGCTCTCGCTGTGATTTTCTACATGAAGACATTTTTTCTCTCCATGCTGTTAAGCTGGGGCAGCTGTGGCTTTAACCAGGAGGACGTAATTGTTTTCTTTGTTTTAAAAGTCAGAATTCTCAAGGTTCTGTCTGTAATAGCATCAGGATGTAAAGTCGGTATGCAAAGCGCTGCATCTAAAGTAAAGTTAATACACAAAACATGTTTAATCTCCATTTGAAAATATAATATATGTATAAAGTTCCCACCAAGCTTTGCTTTGAATGTTTCCTCCCATTTTTCTGACATCATTCATGCTGCAGTGTTTTATACATTTTTGAAATCAGCCCTTTCTTTGTCTCTTCCTCTGTGAACGACATAAATAGTTCCTCTAGTTTGGATGCTGCTTCACAGATAGTCTCTCATTCCTCATGCGTCTGAAGTGAATGTCTTTAAAAAGTCACAATACATATCTTTAAATGAGTTTCTGTGCCACTAATCTTCACTTTAGTAACACTTACATACACTTCCAGTTTGATTCCTATCTATATTTTGGAGGTTTGTACAGTGCTTGATTTATACAAGATTTTTATTCATAAAAACATGGAGAAACATTTTTATGTCTGTTGAAAGTATTTTCTGATTTATAGAGTGATAAAAAGAGATATCCAAAACTCCCTCTGTGCAAACCTTTGCCTCTTCCATTTTTTACTCTCTTCACCTGTTGTGTTTCTATCTTTACTCTTTCTTGTCCTCTGGGATTGTAATAAAGTCACACTGAGACTCACGCGGCGCATCTAACAGGCGCCTCAGACCGCCGTCACAGTGTGAGGGTTATTTCAGTGTTTTCAAGGTGTGCGCCCTCTCCTTATTGCATGTGCACTCAGGGGAAGATTGCACAGATAATTGGTTGATTGTGTATTCCACTGGATCTACTAAGGTCACGTAATTTGTGACGGTCAGTTGTGTGGGGAAAACTGGGTGAAAAGCAGCTCTAAACAGAGCGCTGGTGGGATTTCGATGGAACACGAGGCAGACTGCAGAGAGGGGAAGAAGCACGGCTATTAGTCTTTTCAAAATAAAGAAGTAAAAAACAAGAAAACACCCATAAATACTCTCCATCGGCACACAGTACCTCAGAGTCCTCAGCATACAGAGGAAGTCAATGCGGTACATTTGAAAAAGCATGTGTGTGTGTGTGTGTGTGTCCGCTCTCTGTCATCCTTAACTTCCTCCGTGATCGCTCATTGTAAATGTTGATATATCCCATAATACAGCACAGCTGGTGTTGTTAACCTGTATTTATGTTGATTCTCTTAGACGACGTGGCCATTATAAAATAATGCTTTGGTCAGCTGGGCTGTCTGCCCCAGATGTTGTTAGCTGTGAGGCAGATGTTGTTGTTTACCAGCTGAGAAGAGGGTGAAGAAAAAGATTTAGAGGTGTGTGTGACGTTCAGGTGTTCAACAATGACCTGGTTACAATGTTTTCAAACTTATTGTAGATGTTACACACAAGCCAGTTGTGTATTTAGCCCGCCTCAGCTCCACCCACACTCCACCTCTTTTCCAAGTGGATGCAGGACTGAACAGATGGCAGCGACCAGAGTCACAGCACTGAGCTCTTCAGCAATCTGTGGGTGACGTCACAGAGACTACGTCCATGTTTTACACATCACATGGGAGAGTTCTATCGGACAAACAGACCTGATGTTGGCACTGATCACCAAAGTCAGCAGGGTTCATCCTCTGGGGATTTCACAGCAATTATTTCAGTCTGGATCAATCACCCGACCTACACCGCTATCCTGGATAAAAATGATTTGATATTTTTAATATTAGACCAATATTTTTCAGTAGAAAACCTTAACTTGCTAAATGTCTAGCTTATATAAAGCAAATGAAAATGAGTGTAAAAAACAACAGTACCTGTGTATGAAGTGGTTAATGTTTGTCTTTTCACAGGTTTCCTACTCCTCTTTATGTCCGCCTGTTGTGTGTAGCCTACAGTTTCCTTCTCAACTGCTCAGTCACAAGCACACCTGCATCTCAACAACCATCATCCAACCAACCTGGTTTTGCCCGTCTCATCTGCCACAGCCAGTCTGGGCCGGTCTCGTCGTCCACCACCCTGACCTCAAAGATCCTGCAGAACCTTTTCCAATAAACTGTTTACCGATTCTGGTTCCCTGGCTCGTGTTTGTTTATTGAGGCTGCAAACGTTTATTATAAGTTCGATTATTTAAGCTAAACTCGTTCCAAAGGTAACAAAGACAAACTCACAAGAGCGGAGCTGTGTGAACACACGCCAGTGACAATACTCTGAAGATTTGAGCTCCTCTTTGATCCTTTGAAAGCTGTCATTCACTCCTCGCTCTGCTTCTGAATTATACATACTGTAGAAAGTAGGGATGTGTTAACTGTCTGGAAATGCTGATGATCTGCAGTGAAATCCCTCACATGCTTTTTAGCGGTCTGAGTTCCAGACCACAGAAGTAACGTGTGTGCTGGTTCTGAGGCGGTTTGAGCCGTGACTCTGCAGCTCGGTCAGCCACAGGACATTGGGATTCAAGAGGGCAGCGCTGCCCACAGGGGAGCTAACAGCCTATTAGAAGCTAATCAAGCCTGGAAAAGCTATCGATCTCTGCGACCGCATCCATTTAGTCCACTGCTGCACACATATATGAAGCTGTACATTTACACAGGCTGAACAGTGCTACACAACCGCAGGCAACCGGGCAAGTTCTGAATGTCAATATCCAACATCAGCCCGGAGGGCGAGCACCCCGTCCTTCGAGAACTTAGAATAAAATGAAATGTGTCTCTTCCTTTCCTAACCTCTAAGAAAATACTCTTAAACATTACTAAGAATCCTATCATTTTGAACTTTGAAGCTCACGCTGTCATTGGTTTAAACATCTCTCTGTTTCGTAAAACTCCTTTTTGTGATAATCCCAACATTTCCCATCAGATTACAGATGGAACACTGATCAATTGGGTTAGTAAGGGCATAAACACAGTTGAAGATCTATATATCCAAGGTAAATTTTCAAACTTTCAACAACTGACAGAGAAATTCCAACTCCCCAAACATAATTCATTTAAATATATTAAAATTAGACACTGGATCCGCAATAATTGTTCAGACTTTCCTCATATCCCCACGGAATCCCCGTTTGAAGAACATTTAATGTGTAAAACATTAAACACCAGTAAGGGGCTGATATCTGCTATTTACGCTATTTTAAATAATAACCTGACAATATATAATAAGATTAATACAAAGAAGAAATGGGAATCAGATCTTAACGTAAGATACAACGACAAAGACTGGTGTAATATCCTTGAAATCTCTCAATCAGTACTAATCTCAAAACACAGACAAATACAGTTCAATATATATATAATAGAACTTATTATACCCTAAACAGACAACATAAAATAAACCTCAACTCCTCTCCAAATTGTCAGAGATGTAGGACCTGTGAGGGGGACTTGCTTCATATCCTCTGGAAATGTCCTAACTTGAAAAACCTATTGAAAATACATCATTAATATAGTTTCAGAAACTACAAATATCAAGATCCCCTCTGACCTGATGATATGGAGTCTGGGAGATATACACATTTTAGATGCAAGCTTTAATAAAAAATATTTCATATTACTTGCGGGTACAGCTGGTAAAAAATGTATTTTGCAGAATTGGAAATCAGAGTTTCCTCCATCGCAGATACAATGGTTAAATGAATTAACATCTTACAGCACTCCTGAAAAAATCTTCAAATTCAGTGTGAGGAGGAACCCAGAGAAGTATGAAAAGATATGGGGCTCTTTCTTGTCCTTACTACCATCACTACATCAGTTTAGTATGTTAGTATATAACCTGCTCCCCTTTACTATTTTGTCTACCTCTGTGGTTTTGACTGTTTGGGACCTCATACAGCATTTGCATGAGGTGAACTTACGCAATTGTTTTATTTATCTTATTTTTTACTGGTCCAAGGTTGAGGGTGGGAGTTGATGAGTGGTTCTGATTTTGTATGCCTGTTCCTTCGTGTGTCTTGTTTGTGAATGTACTCATATAAAAAAGACTTCAATAAAAATATCATAAAAAAAAGATAGAAATGTTTTTCCTGACTGATAAACTGAGCACGTGTAAGGACATGAGGTGTCAGATAAAAACAGTCAAACTCTTCAGGTGGAAGAAAGATTAAGTGTACCGAGACGCCTGAGAACAAGTTCAACAATAAAAAGAGAATATCAGCAAACTACAAGAAATGTCACCAGACACAAACCAGTCCAAGAAATCCATCACATCTTCTTTTTTTTTCATATCTAAAATAAATGTCTTCTCTATCTCCAGCCGCCTCACACTGCATCAGATATAAACTTGATTTGACTCGTTGTAACTGCTATTGATTTATCTCGTTTGATCAGAGAGCTGACGAGAAACAACTGGCTCCAGAGAGCACTTTTCACATTATTTTTTTTTTCAGCAACCGTAGTTTCTTGGAAGTAGAGGCTGAGGCGAGGGGTATTCAGTTTGTAATGGTAAATCACTGACTTTATTTAGTCTGACTGTTCCGTTGCATTTTATCTGTTTCATCCGACGCTTGTCTGACACCAGTCTGAATTTGAAGTCTCAACTACAAAGCTGCTCAGAGTTTAAGAAGTGAGACATTTGTCGTTGTCCAACTCTTTATTTGAGACGTCTCCATGGTCATTGATAACTCACTTTTCCACAGGAAAAACAGCTTGCACGCTCTTTAACATTTTGTTGAATTTGTTAGTAGTAATGCTGGCATGGGATACGTTGGAAATATGTTGTATCAATCTCATGTCTGTGTGTTGAGTACAGAGCTGGAATCAGGAGGCTATTAGCCTAGCTTAACATGAAGCAGGGGGCATGAGTTGTTTTTTTTAGTAACTTTCTGTATTTTCATTATTGAGTCACATTTTGGATGAGAAGAGCTTGTTAGCATTTAAGGGAACATGCTTCTGCTTGTCACCTGAGCTTTATCTCTACAAACATCCAAGGAAACACAACATACAGTTGTTGGATTCAGGATGGTGGATGGTGGTGTCTGATATGTTCCCTGCACTATTTTTTAAGGAAGAAGCAATGCTTTTGTTTCGGGGATTAGTCTTCTCAGCAGAACCTTCATTGCTGCTCAGATTCAGTGAGAGCTTCCTCAAACAGCAGAACCTTTCTGATTGATCTGACTGTAAATTTTTTCTGTAAATGGTCAGTCCTCTGAAATGAACACAGCATAAGTTGAAGCAGACTAACATCCAATCATAGTCACGTAGGTGTAGAGCGTGGACATTTTAAACCAACGCTATCAGTATTGTGCCCGTTCCAACATTTGCTTTACTGCCGCAGCTCCCTCCACTACCCTGCCTCCTCCACCCATGTGGTATTTTGTGTTGTTGATTCAAGATTTATGTTCCTGTGGGTGTTTATTGAGGGGGATTAGCTCACTCAGCAGAGTCCTCGCCGCAGAGCCTTTTCAGCCAACTGTAGAACCATTCGCTATAAATTCTTTGATGTAAGTCTCTTTGACTGAAGTCTTTTATGACACCTCAACATCACTGGCTTTTGGACTGGTGGTCCAAAGACATTTAGGGATGTCAACCTCGGCCCTGGAGTTTTTTATCATTTTCTTACAGGCCAAACAATGAACTGATTAATCAAGAAGCTGATATACTGCCACTGCTAGTGTGGCTGCACATTGCTGGTATAAATCAAAGTCATTCCTATTGCTGGAATTTGGTCCAGTGTGTGAAATTATACAGGAATAATTCCACTGAAACCTTAGAGATAAATATTTTTAGATGTGCCTTTAAAGTTGCATCTATTGATTTTTTTCTTGGCAACTTGGTGGCAACAGAACAAGCTGTAAACACAAACATTTGATTTATTATTACTGTACAAAGTAGTTTGGGCTAAAATGTCAGCAAAGAATTGCAGACACAATTCTTCAGCAAGTCTCTTTAGCTGCTATCAAACGTTGTCTGACTGTTGTTTTGTGGAGGGGAGGTCGTGTACAGTGGATTTATCAGAACCTTTTCACAGAAAACAGCCAATGAGAGCCGTGAGACTGACCTAAAGCGGTCAAAGTGTCTGGCTGTAAAACTGAAACAAGAGCTGAAAGAGGCTAAAAAGTTCTGTAGATGAATAGAACTGTAGAGGTGGTGACAAAAAAATAAAAATATAAAAATAATGATCAGTGCAGCTTTAACATCTAACAACTGCACAAACAAATTCAACCTTTAACCCCAAATAATCCTGATCAATTCTAATTTGAACTTTGACCCCAAAGAAGAACCTAAAGATGTTGCATAATGACCAACTGAGGAGCAGAAGTCTATTTTTGAAGGACGTTCTGCACACAACAAGTCTAAACAATCAATTCAAGCCGGGAGAAAAAGACGGAGGAGAGAAGAGTTTTCACGCATGAGTGGAAGAAGAGAGGTGAAATGTATTCCCACGTACCACGTTGATGCCTCCGGAGTTTTCCAGGCTGCACATCCCCTCCAGCGGAGCCATCCCGATCGTTGTCCCCTTGAAAATCACACCACTGTCACAGCCGCACAAACACACACACACACAAACACACACACACACACACACACACACACACACACACATAACAAAAAATCAGTTAACCTTAATCTCCTCCCTGCTCACTTACAGGCTCCACAGTGGATGCACATTGATTGCAGATGCAGCGGCAGTGCACAGCGGCAGACAAGCCTGTCAGATGTGGGAAGGGGGTGGATGGCTGGGTGGAGGTGGAAGTGGCGGTGTGAGGAACCTCAATCCACCATGTGGTCTCTTGGCAGTTGTCACTTAGCATCCAAAAACAAAATCAAGCTCCATCTCATGGATCAAAACAAAATAGGCCCTTTGGTATCAGCACAACTAATTATGGAGCAAGAGGGGCCAACAATTTACTGCCTGTGGATGTGGATCAGTGTGTGTGTGTGTGTGTGTGTGAATGCCAGCAGTCAAGCTGCGATGCTGCTCCTGCCGGCATGCTGAGCCGTTCAGCCCAATTACAGCCGGCTGCAGCGATCTTTTGCTTAATAAAACCTCTGTTCAGCTAATCGTTTGTCAATTTAAACTCGAAACGTGAAATCTGAAATAATTTGACCCAAAGCCGGGCTCCACACAGACGCTCATCGGGGGTATAGGAGGTGTGTGTGGGAGGATGTGGAGTTAATCGGCTTTCTTATTAGCCGAGGTGCAGCGATGATTACATGAAGCTGTGTATTAAGATCGGTATTGAGGGCAGAGAGTCTGCAGCTTCTTGCTCCAAACACCCAACCAAAGCAGCTCGTTTCACGGAGTTAGTTCATCCTAAGGTGAGTGATGGTGGGAGAATGACCGATCGATACTGAGTGAGGTCAGAGGTGGGCTGGGCAGCCGAAAAGTGAGGAGAAAAAGTCGAGTAGAGCGAGAAACTTAAGATGCACGAGGGAGCTAAGAAACAGAAAGAGTAGGTAAAACAAACATAAGTCCTGTTATCAGTGTTAATACAGGGTTAACATTCAGCCCACACCTCCACCCTCCCTCATACACCTTTAATGTCAGCTCTGCTGTGCCTGGAGGTTCAGTGAGATTTAGCAGGAGGTGGAGGAGTTTTGATGCATGATGCACTGTGTGTATATATAGTATTTAACTTATTAGCATGAACACAACAGACACACTTACTGCTCTCTGACCTCAGATCAGGGTTCACAGCAGTGTGTCAGCATCAGCTGCTGCTGCTGCTCCTAAAGAACGGAGTGAGTAAGCTGAGGAGGTTTTTGTCTCATGTGGATCTCCTGCTGCAGCTTCAGATTCTGCTCTGTTCTGAAAGTCATGAGGGGGCATCGCTGTGGGAGGATAAGACCTGGGATCAACAGACCACCAGCCTCTTAACCCTTTATCAGACAAGTGGTGCCCCACGTCTCTCAATGAAGGAGCAGAATCACGTGACTCTCTACAGCCAATCAGTGAATGTCAGGCTACGTCACAGGTAGCACTGTTATGTCCTCTGCTGGATCCGACTAACTCTAACCCTAACATTTTCTGCACTGTATCACATGTATGATATTTTGAAATAAGTATCAGAAGTTCAGTAAGACATATGTCTGATTGTTCATTTGGAATTTTTGGTAACTTCTTTGACTTTGACTTGCAGCCTAAAACTGAAACTTTTTAAAAAGTTAGAAAAGAAAAAAATGTCTTCTTATATCCACCAATAACAGTCCAGGGTTTAAATTTTAAATTTATCTCAATGATTGCCCTATAAAGAGTTAACCGGATGTGCATGAATGCATAAAATAATGAATGAATAGATTAAAAAGAAATAGATCTATTCCCGACAAACAAGAAGAACTTTCCAGGACTTTGCCTTTTGACCTTATCTGATCATGTTTACCTAAATGACGGGAAGAGAAAGTTATCAGGTAGCTGAGACATTAATGTCCTGTTTTTGAAGGAAGTAAGGGTCAGTGTGTGTCCAAAGTCACGTAAGGACAGAGAAAGAGAGAGAGATAGAGAGATAGAGAGAGAGAGAGAGAGAGAGAGAGAGAGAGGAATAAAAGGAGGCTGAGGTTAGTCATCGGGGTCTCTTGTCCTGCAGTTCTAAGAAGACACATGCCATCCTGTAATTGTATTATTCTGAGTTTGTAATAGACTTACATTATGTAAAAGTCATCATGTGTTTGTGTTATTGTGTGACTTCAGTGTTTTAACCACCATGTGCTGCGAGGCTAAATTATGATTTTTGTCAATGATGACTCTGAGGTAAGGGGTAAAAATATTCTAAATAATGTGTTCACAGAATGATCCTGAGTGTTGTAATTTGTGCTGGTCCTCCTGTGTAGAGACACGTTTACAGCTTCAGATGTTCGGATGTTCTGTGGACTGCTCTGACAGTCTGAACTTTTCCCTATCCTGAGGTTTATCATACATGCATTCTTCTCACAGTTCAGACTAAACTCAGTCTTATTAACTCATATATAAGTTGGGATTAACTTATGTAACAGCATTTGTAATGGTAATAGAGGCAGAGGCAGGGCTTATGTCTTTCTGTTCACCTTGATTACCCCGACCACAGAGTCACAAGAAGACCGACTTGAAGTGCACAATACAGTTTACGGACTCAGATAAGAACGTGAAGCGTGAGCAGTTGAGCGGCTGGCGTCGGCAGCTGGAGCCACAGCTGCAGTCCCTCATCAGTGTCGACACTGGATCTGTTGAGCCACGACGCGGCTGTATACTCAGACTGCATCGCGTGTTAAAGAGCAACAATTTCATGTTGAATTTATAATTAGAGATTCATGCAAATTTGAAAAGAAGACATATGGTTTTCTATCTTTTAAGAACTTAGACCAAATAGTTTGGAGTGATGTCACATAAGGTTGTGGCTGACCCTGCCACAGCACACTTTGCAGTAGCAGGTGGTTGTGAGTCTGAGCAGCTGTCATAAAGTCAGTAAGGCTCCTTTTTTTTTTTTTTTTTAGTTTAGATTATGCATTTTTGTGACTTCTGTTTATGCAGGCTGCAAAAATTCCCAGAGTGCACAGTTTTTCTTAAAAAGCTGTCGGTGTGTGAAGAGATGGGACTTCACCGCTGCTTCCAGAATGAAGAATTTGGCTGTGCAGGAAACTCTGTCTAACATTTCTCCCTGTCTCTCGGTTCATCTCTGACTCTGCTCCTCTGTCCTGCAGGAGGACACTGCAAACAAACCTGACAACTCCATCTTCATTTAGTTTCTGTTGCATTTTTGGCGGTATCAGATGATCACGACGAGCTTTTGTGAGAGGAACATCAAAGTTCACTGAAATGACACTGCGTCACGTATCGATTGTAGTTATTTCTCCTGTTATACATGTATGAATGTATAATTATTGTTGTTATTCTTGACCCAGCTTGGCTCTTCTTTCTGTGGTGTCACATCCAGAGGTGACAGCACTGAGATATACATATCTTTTAAAAACTCAGACATACTGTAGATCCCAGCTCAGTGGTTATAGCACATGTCAGTCTTTGTTGCTTGTCATACCCAAAATCAAACATACTGTGATACATATTTTTCCTACACACATCATAGGAAGATGCAATGCAACAACAAACCTCCATGGCCTGTGCATTTTTGTGTACACTCATTTTTTTTTTCAATTAAATATTTGACAGACAAAAATGTAACTGCTTGTTTGGAGCAGCAGCCTCTTCATATGAAGACGAGGACGAGTGAGACGATGGATGAACTTTTTCAGGGCTCGTCTTCACTTTGTCTAACACCTGATTCTTCTTATCTGCTGTGTTTGTTTGTGTTTCCGTTCCTGTACGTCGCTCTGCTCGCAGATATTAACCTCCACGCACCTGCTCATGACATCGCTGCTACCTCTCTTATCTTATCTGCCTCCACCCGTCCACGCACAGCTAACACCTTGTCACAGCGGGCCTGTGGAACTGCCAGTCAGCATCCCGCAACACTGAGCTCATCTCTATATGTAGCACGTTGCCATGGCGCCGTCTAGTTTGCAGCCAGTGACAGTAACTTCTCTGTGTTTTTTCTACACCAATCTCCAGCCATTTTTTGGGGGAGGGGTTACTTTGAACTGTGGAGATTTTTTTTTTTTTTCCTTCATGGCTTCATGAATACATCATGTGACCCATTCAAAAAAAACAAAAAAAAAAACAGAGGATGCAGAGCTGGAAGCACCAGGAGCAGAAAAGGTGGTACAAACCATCCATACCGTCTGTTAACACGGGGGATGTAAAATCTCTGCCCAATAAAATGAAGGAGCTAACGGTGCTAACCAGGCTACAGTATGGAGAGTGTTGCATGGTGTTCCTCACAGAGACGTGGCTGAATGAATTCACTGTGGATTCGCTGGACGGAGGATGTTAGCAAAGCTGACCTCCATCATGAACAACTCCTCTCACCTCCTCATGAGACTGTGGAGGTCTTAAACAGCTCCTTCAGCAACAGACTGCTACTCCACCATGTAAGAAGGAGTCTACCACAGGTCCTTGATTCCAACAGCTGGCACACTCTTCAACACCAGCACGACTTCATGACTTTTTCTATAGATTTCTCACTTGTGAATCATTTATTATCAACTTGTGTATATGAAGTGAATTTCCCCGGTGTGGGATCAGTAAAGTCTGTCTTATCTATGTAGCGGTTCAGTGTATCTGATGAAGCTGATGCATGACTCTCAAATTGTTCTGGGTTTTATCCACATGGTTGAATACACTTACTGTAAATCCCTTTGAATAAAGTGTCAGCTAAAGAAATGTAATATCATGTAATGACCAGCAAGCAAGTGATAGAAACCAGGCAGCAAGCCAGACATAACGGGTGAAACGGAGGAAAAAAATGAATGTCCTGAACTGTACAATATGAGTTTACGTTTGTATCACGGCCTTGGGATAAAAGACCCGACATCTAAACGTCTTTCTAACCAAGTCAGTTAGATCAGGTGTGTTTTCGCAGGTAGCTTGTAGGTGTATGTAGTACAGCCAGCAGCTCCACAGACCTGGTGAAATTTCTTTTAAACATTCCCGTCCTTCACTGCTGTGTGCTGAAGCCAGCAGAGCGCAGCATGAACGGTGCTGTGTCTGAAAGGATCTTAATGTAATAAACAGTATAAATAATAGTTTTATGAACAAAGCGGTCTGTAAGGAAACCATGGAACTGAACCCCATGTGTCTTTTTGAGAAACTTTCACTGGTACAAAGTTCTGGTGAGTTTGCCTGTTGGGTTGGGTTCATGCAGGCTGCTGTGAACACTTCACTTGAACTCTAAATAAGCAGACCGAGACCATCTGAAAAGGTGTGACCTGAACTAAAAAGCAACTGTGTCTTTGATTTGGACCAAATGGACCAAACTACTCTCCTGATATCAGACTTATCAACTCGTTACACTCCAGTCGACTCGCCGGAGGCGGATTTGGAGGTCTGGACCCAGGAAACTAAACTCTAGGTATGAAAGTGAAGTATTTTCTTACAACTTAGTGTGTGTGTGTTTGGGCTGCAAAACTGCTTCTACATTCACAGCAGAACTGTGGCTGAACAGATCCTCAGGACTCATGAGCTACTGTGCTGCTTGCATACATCGGTCTGTATGTCTTTGGGTGGAATTGTGTGTGCATCGCTTACGTCAGCAGCTGGGCGTTGTCGTGTTTCTTGCGGGACTTCAGCTTCTGCCTCCACTGGAGGAAGGACCACAGGGTGGCATTTGGCTCCTCGGTGACGATACACTGGTCCCTGTCCGTCCAAACCTCCAGGCCGATCAGAGGCACACGGATGTTCAGAGCCCTATAGAACTACACACACACACACAGGTTTGTCTTGTCATAAGCTCGAATAACACAGTCTGGTCACATAAGGCAATTTCTCTCCAGTCTCCCCTTAAGGGCTGCTGAAGGACACTATTGATTAAAGCGTGATGAGGCCTCATTGGACAGCAGATATTTGTGTACACTTTTCAATCACTCATTATTTATTTGTGACATCAAACACAACAAACCTCAGAGTAGATTAGTATCAGGTGACATCCAGATATGCCATGACTGTGCAACAACATCTATTAGTTTGTGAATGGAGCTGTTTGTTCTCTGGAGAACTGAACCCGTCAGCTTTACCTTATCCACGTAATTGGCAATTTCCATTATCCTGGTTCTGGTCTTTTCGTAGTCCTTATTCTGCCGTCTGAACTGCAGGACAGAGCCAGAGAAGATGTGAAGTATTAGCAGCGTGGACGAGGTCAGTGGTCAGAAAAATAAATAACGGGTCCTGCTCAACACTTCTACCCCAGTCCATCATCATAATTATACCAATTACACAAGAAGACCACCACACTCTTATTGGCCACCATGCGCTGTTACCATGGCGTTAATGTAGCAGACAGAACCCTAAAGGGACTTTTATGAAGACATAGCGTCTCATCACTGGAGCTTAGTGTCGATCCACCTTTATATTCCACCTAAACACACTCCCTCATTAAGCAGACGAGTCTTTCCGCCTGGTCTGCACATGCTTTTGGCTTCGCCGTGTCAGCTCCAAGCTCTCAGAATGACAGAGCTCCATTAGCGGCAATGAGATAATTGTTTAAGTTGTGGACCCTGTGTCTGTCCTGATGGCTGTCTGACGTCAGTGGACAGATGTGGTGTTCACTGCAGGGGAATGGTTCTGAGGAATGGATGGTGCTGGTTGAGAGTTCCTGTCAGCTTACCAGTGTGTTGTCAGCCACTATGTACAGCTCCATGTACTTGGTCGTACCCCAGGTGTTCCTCTTAACCTGAAGGGACAACAAGAAGGACATGATTATGTCTGGACATCAGTCCTATCTGTTATACTATACTATACTATACTATACTATACTATACTATACTATACTATACTATACTATACTATATTACTCTACGCCAGGGGTCGGCAAATAAGTTTGGACCCGGGCCAATTTTTTTTCTGACAATTCCATCGCGGGCCATGACCATGCTTTAAAAATAAACGTTATTTCACTTTAGAAATGCATTTAATTTAATTTAAAAGATTAATTTGCTTCTATGTGCTGTTATTACACCCACTGCGTCTGTCGTGAAACAGGCAACCTGCCCTAGCAACCTGCCGTAATGTAATGTATACAGCAGCGCAGATCTGCCGCTGATGTGCATTCACATTCATATTTGATATTTGAGCCGACCTTGTTTGGTTTTGTTTTCTTCATTTAATGAAACACATTTGTTCATGTTGTCCGTTACAAGAGGGACACAGGACACTTTTATTTTCCACAGGTTACAGCGCACGCACGCACGCACGTACGTGGAAAATTAGTGTTCCGACCTGTGCGTCATTGCATAGCATAGAGTAATATAATATATATTACTCTATGCTATGCAATGTTATACTATACTATACCATACTATACTATATTACTCTATGTTATGTTATACTATACTATACCATACTATACTATATTACTCTATGCTATGCTATGCTATGCTATACTATGCTACGGTATAATATACTGTGCTACCCTATGCTATGCTATAATATAATATATTTTACTACATGATACTAGTTTAATGATACATGTACAGTGATACATATTTCAGTAAACTTCTACATTATGTTCCATTAATAGTATATTAGCACAGTAATATAATATATATTACTGATATAAGATCAAATAGAACTGCTTCATTCATGACTGGCAGCAGCACTATTTATGTATGCGTAAAAGTGTGAAATGCAGACATAAAAAATTAAATCAAATTCAATTCAATTAAAATACAATAAAACAGACAGTGAACAGCATGAAACACAACTAACACATTAACAGAACTTATTCTGTTGATTCAGTTCATGCTGGATTACTGCAAGTATTCATTTTACTGTTATGATCTAATCACTCGTTTCTGTGAGGTTATCTCAGTTCTTTGGAAAAAAGAACTAATAATATTTACAAGAAGTCTCTTTATGTAGAAACACAAAGAGCAGAGCAACAGAACAAAATGTCTAATCTGCAGTTTTCTTTGTCTGATGCAGGAATCTGCTCCACATTACATTCAGGTTCTCAGTGTACCGTGGTCTCCATACTGCAGCAGCTGTTGAGCACTAACAAGAACACAATTCTGT
The DNA here is from genome assembly GCF_000972845.2 of Larimichthys crocea. NCBI lineage: Eukaryota > Metazoa > Chordata > Actinopteri > Sciaenidae > Larimichthys > Larimichthys crocea. The sequence continues at coordinate 322,551 of NC_040024.1, read as the reverse complement.
GGGAAATGATGAATATAAAAATATGGAATTTAAAAACACGTTATGTAGGTCATGATGTCAGTGGAGGAAAAGCTTCATAGTATGTGTGAGCAGCTTCCCAGCAGGCCATGCAGGTGTTTACCATTCCCTGCATCCCTCCATCATTAAGTTTCCACCTTCCTAATATTTGATTACAGCCATTAGGAAAAAAGCTCTGCTGTAATTAAAACCCATTGATTTACGCACAGGGACACTGCTGCCTTGGCTTGGTCTGGATTTAACACAAATATTGCGGATTGGTGGGAGATCTGTGGGGCTGCGATGGTAGCCTGTGGAGTGCACACACAGACGCACGCATCCACACCAATGCATTAACACATTGCATTGTTTATTTGAGAGGCAAATAGTGGCAAAAGCCTTGGGACTCAGCCTGGAGTCTGTTGTGGCTGGCTTTTTGCATAACAACCTAGGATTAATGGGTGGCAGTGGGGGGAATTGGCAGAGCCAAGGGGTACGGTGCAGGAGGGAAGAAGATAAAGAAATAGGAGAAAAGGATGATGGCCTGGTGGAGAGCTAAGAGGGCTTTAGCATATGTGGAGGAGAGAAAGATTAGAACAGTTTAAAGTGATTGAGAACCTAAATAGGAAAATGATAAATATATGAGGAGAAATGTGTGAAGAAAAACCAAAGAAAGAGTATTTTGTCCCAGCAGTGGAGACAGATGAAGGCAAAACGGCCCACAGATGAGACTTTTTATCATTTATAACTGCAGATGAGCAAGCTAGACTTGTGTTTAGTTCTTCTTCTCTATAAAATGCTCAGGAAATTGACTCATAGCCACGGCCTTAACAGACCTGAAAAGCTGAGTTAAAGCCATTATTCTCTCCATTTCCAGGTGGCGTAAGAGTAATTTTGCACCTTCAAATGGCATCGGCACCTATCCGATATTGTGTTTCCATATGACATACAGCCAAATGTCCCCATGTGGCTGGTGATTTCAATTCGCCGCGTAATAAACCAAACTAAAAGAGAATTATGATTCAGAGTCCATCACATTAGAGGTGATGAATGAATCACATCCACTTTGTGTCCTTTTCAGTGCACTACTGTGAAACTCAGTTTCCTTACAAACATCAGGCGGCCTCGACGAGCCCGCTGAGAGGCTGTGATGAGTTGTGATCCTGCAGACACTGAGCACTGTGCTGCCGGGTATGTTCAACCGTGTACCGTGTCACGGCTGGACTACAGCTGATGAGGAAGGAACATTTGAGCCACTTGTTTTACCATGGTAGAGTTTCTGGTAGAGTTTGGTGACTACTTCTTGAACTCTACCTTCCTTATTAAGAACCCCCTTTAACTACCTGTTCCTGCCCCCACAGGAAACCTTGTCCTTTGTACTTAGACATGCTACGTGCTAGACTCATCTATGTTAAAAAGACACCCACATTTTGAAGATGGTTAAAAGATAAAAGTGATGTCATCACATTCAATATAAGCTAATGTTAGCAGAACCCAAGCTAACTAAAAACTTATGTAATTATAATAATTAGCTAGCTAGTTAGCTAGCATTTAAAAACATTAGCTAACTAGCATTTGGATAAAATTAGTTATCATGTGACTAGCTAGCCAGTCATTGATGTAGATTAGCTAAGCTCTAGCTAAATTAAGACGGCTATTCGAATTACCGGTAATAATAATAAAAATAATAGACGAGCGAGCAAATCTAAGTATAGGAAAGAAGGACGTTGACTGACGTTCTGATTGAGGTTGCTCAACTGTGATTGGAACACAGAGCAAACACAGGTAGGACACAGAAAGGGTCAAAGTGTGTGCTGATTCATCTTTCAGGTGGAAGCTGACTTGACTTGAACTGGCTTGCAGGCTTTGTTGTAAAGGTTGGAAACAAATAAAGGATAGTAAGAAGTTTCTGCTGAAACTTCTTACTAAGTTTCTGTTCAATTCTTGTTTAATTCCATATTCTCAAGTTTTTATGGCTTTTATGGTTTGGTATTGAATAACCAGTAGCTGACAGTGGTTAATATTAACTGATGCTAACAAACTTAAAATAGACACTGTATTTTAGCATATACCATTATCCTTTAAATCACACTAACAGTGCCTCTGTTCAGCCACTTACACAGAGTAACTGTAGAAATGTGTACTGGCTGTGTGCCCAGGTTCCTTTGTATAATTAATTTTTCAGTCCACAAACAAAACACAAAAATACAAATTAATAAGATGAAAATTTGATTTCATAAAAACCAAAGACCAAAAACAGGTCATGGGTACAATGGGATGCTGTCTCCGAAATTTCAACAATGGAGCCTAATAACTGACAATAACGATCCAAAATGTCTAATTTGTTCAAACTGTTCCAGTGGCTTTAGATTTGAAGCTCGAGTGTTGAAGGTGTCCGGTGGTGAATGTTTGGGCTTTGGAGTTGAATCCATGTTGAAGTTTTCTTCAAATGTCAAGAAATGATCAGAAACGAGGAGTTGGTTGTTGCTGCAGAGAGTAATTGTTTGTCAGTCACACTTCCCTGGGCTCCCTATGAAGCCATCATACGATGACATACAGTGACAGAACCCATCAAAACAGACTCACCCCACATAAACTTCTCAAGGTTGTTACCAGAGCTGCAGACATAACTCGAGGCATCAGCTCTATGACCTGCCCTCATCATCGTCTCATGTGAAACCCTGATTGATTGCAATTATCAAATGAACCCTGGTCCACCTATACGGACACACTTTGGGTTTGTTGCTGTGGTTTTGCACTAGTAATAATGTTTCTAATGTTTTTAGAACAGATCGATATTTTGGGAAATTCACTTGTTTGTCTTTGGGCACACAGGGATGAAATTGTTATTGATCTTCTCATCTGTATTTAGGCGAGACAGTAAACAAGTGTATTTCACAAAACTGCTTCTTTAATGTTGAAGACAAAATTGTGTGTTGTCACACTACTTATCTTTATATAAGGAAAAGAAAACTAATGCTGACAAAGCGTGACAGTGAATTTGAAAGCTGTGTGGGAGACTCACCCTTGAATGAAATGATCTGAGCAGGCTGGAGATGTGGTTGGACTGTATGGTGTGATGGCCGTGGCCGCAGTTTCCCCCTTTAAGTGTCAGTTCTTCTGCACTCAGCAGTGAATGGTGGAGAGGATCCACACCACTGATTGGCTCCAGGTAGTAGGTGTCACTAGAATTCAAGGATATCAGGCCCCTGTGTGAAGGAAGAAAGACAGAAAGGAGAGGAGCACCGAGGGTGAGCTTGTGGAAGACACCAAAATAGGATAATGAGGTTTTCTAGAAAAGGTTGAGAAAATCAGGTTTGAAACATGCCAACATGTGACCTCTGTGTGGAGGTACTGCCTCTGCCTCCTCCTGCCATCTCAAGCTGCCCATCAAACATTGACTTTTTAAACTTTCCAGATCTGTCAATGTGACAATCAATCTTTATGCTGAGATCAGATCAGATGTGTGGAGGTGTGACAGTAGCCAGGATATGAACCTCTCTCTCAAGCTCTCTTTTTTCTTTCTTTAAAACTACTCCTGTCATTCTTTGTGTGTCTAACCGAGCGCAGGACCTAGAATGCTACCACAAAGAGTCAGATACTGTGCATCATTATCTCCACCTCTACAATGAATCCCATGTTGCATTGCATTACATTAGTCATTTAACTGACAATTTTATCCAAGGCGACTCACAGAGAAGGGAAACAGTCATGGTACAGTGTGATAATAAAGTGTTAGTGCAGCAGTAAGTGCTGTGACAATTCATAAAGGGGTAGATTTATCATGTCCAGTTGTTGGCAGTGTTGGAGAGGAGGTCCTCTCTGAAGAGCTAGAGGTCTTCAGGTGGTTTTTAAAGGTAGAGAGAGATGCCCCTGATCTGGTAGGATCTAGTAGGACGTTTCACCAACGGGGAACAACAGATGAGAAGAGTCTGGATTGCCTTGAGTGAATGGATGGCAGAGTCAGGCGTTGCTCACTGAATGAGTGCAACGGATGTGAGGTAACATATGCCTGTATAAGGGCGTTTAAGTAGGTAGGTGCAGTACCGGAGATAACTTTGTAGGTGAGTATTAGTGATTTGAATTTAATGCAGGCTGCAACAGGTAGCCAGTGGAGCTTGATGAGCAGTGGGGTAACATGTGACCTTCTGGGTTGGTTGTAGACCAGGCGTGCCGCCGCATTCTGGATCATCTGAAGAGGTTTCACTGTGCAGGCTGGAGGACGTTACAGTAATCTAGTCTTGAAATGACCACAGCTCGTGTCAGGAGTTGAGTGGCATGTTGAGTTAAGGAAGGTCTGATTTTTCTGACGTTGTAAAGTGCAAAGTGGCATGACCGGGCAACTGAGGCGACATGATTGGAGATGGTTAGTTCAATGATAACTCCTAAGTTTCTTGCCACCCTGGTGAGGGCAAGACATAGGGAGTCAATTTTGATGTTGGTGTCATGGTATACAGCAGTTCAGTTTTTGAGAGGTTCAGCTGGTCTCATGCCTTTATCCATGAGACCTGTGCAGAGACCGAGGTGTCATCAGGAGGAAATGAAAGATAGAGCTGGGTGTCATCTGCATAGCAGTGATAGGAAAAGCCATGTGAGCCGATAATCAGATTCAGGGAGGTGGTGTAGATAGCAAATGGAAGGGGCCCCAGCACCGAGCCCTGTGACACCCCTGTGGTGAGGTGATGAGAGGTGGACAACTGTCCAAGCTAGAACGCCCTGTGACGACTCAAACCAAGGAATAGCTGAACCAGAGATGCCCATGTCTGAAAGGATAGAGAGGAGGATGCGATGGTTAACTGTGTCAAAGGTAGCTGATAATTCAAGCAGAATGAAGACAGAGGACTGTGCTCTTGCTTATTTTAAGGCTTCTGTCACAGACAACAGAAGTTTCATTTGAGTGACCACTCTTGAAACCAGATTAATTTGGATCAAAAAGATTATTCAGTGAGAAGAATTCTGAGAGTTGTTTAGCGACCGCCCATTCAATAGTTTTGGATAGGAAGTGATGCCCCTCGCAGCTTTAAATATGGGCTTTTTGTGAGAGGTCTAAACTTTTAGATGACAACTGGTTCTATTGAAACACAGTCAGGCTTTCAACAAAGCAATGAAACTAAAGCAGCCTTTGGCTGTCTGCATCCATTACACCATCTTTGCTTTGCACCTTGTAGCGGTCCCCTGAGAGTATCCTACATTACTTCCCTTAACAGCGTATTTGTTGACAAGTTTGCCAGCTCTATCTAGCCAATTTCCATACCAAGATTGAATCACTGTGGGCAGAATCAAGATAACAAGAACTCCATGTATACCTATATTACCAGGTCAAAGGTCTTGGGGTATAAAATTATCCAGGTAATGCAGGTGTGTTTAAATCTGACACTGTGGACTTGCTCACAGAATGAGATACCCCCGCCTCAGGCTGTCAGCATACAAAAAAACAAAAGTTAATATTCATTGATTTTTTTCACCCCTGCTTTTCTTGCTGAGGGATACAACTATTCCCCCTACCTTAGTGGTTCCTGTTTGCAATAGATGTACAGACAAGACCACTAGATTACTGTGATAGTGAAAAAATCCTGGGATCCTAAGGAGTGTTTTCTTTCTGAGCATGTTCATCTTTGTCTCATTAGTCCATAAAACTTTGTCCCAGAGTTTTTGAGGCTTGTCCCTGTACTTTTTGGCAAATTCCAGTCTGGTTCCAATGGTTGGCATTTTCTGGTGTAGCCTCTGTACTTTTGTTCATGAAGTCTTCTGTGAATAGTAGATTGTGATACCTTCACTCTTGCCCTCTGGAGGTTGTTGCTGATGTCACTAACACTTGTTTTAGGGCAGGGTTCGGCAACTAAGTTTGGACGCGGGCCAATTTTTTTCCTGACAATTCCATCGCGGTCCATGACCATGCGCGCGCGCGGGGGGGGGGGGGGGGGGTTCTGCGTCCTGATTGGCTGAGTGAGAACCGCATGTGTGTTCTGCGTCCTGATTAATTAAGGGAGTACTGTACAAAATGCGTGTAATAAGGTGTATAAAAGTGTGTGGTTAGGGGTTTTACGGCCTTAAAACATAATTGTTAAACTTAAAAGATATATTTAAATATATATATATATATATATATATATATATAAAAATATATTAAAATAAATCAACGTCATCTAGCGGGCCAGATATAATTGATGGCGGGCCAGTTTTGTCGTCGTACAGAGACTCACTCGTAGCACCTCGCTCTGAATTCAAGGTGGCGATTTCATTGGCTAGATAGAATCACATGGGTAGTATGACTCTCACACGATTGGTTGGTACCTTCCAATGCTTGCTCAGTGCAGTGCTTGGATAGGGAAAAGTAATGTTACGGCATGAAATAGACTCGCCTGTCAAAAAAAAAAAAAAAAATTCTACAATTAATCTCGGGTCCGGATGATATGGCGATCCGGTCCGGATCCGGACCCCGGTCCGCGGGTTGGGAACCCCGGTTTTAGGGTCTTTCTTTAGAGCTCTCACACTGTTTCTGTCGTCCACTGCTGCTGTTTTCCTCAGTCTACCTGTTCGATGTCTGGTACTTAGTTCACCAGTGGTTTCTTTCTTCTTTAGGACATTCCAAATGGTTGTATGGCCAGTGTTTGTGCAATGGCTCCGATTGACTTTATATCTTCTCTCATCTTCACAATTGTTTTTCACCCATAGACAGCCCTCTAGTTTTCATGTTACACCTCTAACTATAAATGCACAGGCAAAACCCAAATCTGAATCCCAGTGTAGACATTCAGTGCTACTTATTGTTTGAATTATCAATGTAACAGGAGGCTCCTGGGCAACAAAACACACCTGTCAGTCACATGTTCCAATACCTTTGCTCACATGAAAAATGGGTGGGTTCAATCAAAAGTTGCTATCTTCTACATTGTGTATCAGATCAAGATGCAAATACCTGGAAATAAAAGCTGAAATGTTGATCTTTCGTCTCATATTCATCTTTTGATGTCAAACCCAAATGATTTCAGGCTACAGCAACAATAAAGGAATTGGCCTCACTGTTCCAATACTTTTGGAGGGGACTGTACGATCCATCCAGCAGGAGGTTGAAATATGAGCAGACAATGTTTCTGTCGTACGGCTGAAGCTTAGTCCTCCATGCATCCTTACAAAAAGCCATGATGATAAATAGTGCAGGCTGAAGAATTGTTGTCCCAGACAAAATGGAGCAGTAAAAAGACAATTCCAAGCAAAGAGAGTCCTTCTGTAACAGTGGCTGTCTGGGGGAATATCCTAACTATGTGTGTATGTGTGTTTGAGTGTGTGTGAGGGCGACTGAGGAAGAGATTAAGCCTCTTGTTTTGTCCAGACAGATGCTCAGAGACATACTTCTGTTCTCATGAAGATCTACTGACTACATTCCCTCACCAAACTCTCATCCAGTCCGTCGACTACAGATGATGGCGTATGATCTTTGATCACTGTTACGTCTGATTCCGCTCTTCGCTCGTGAAGCCCTACAGTGTGGTGCTTCTGGCAGTTGCCATCTTGGCAGTGACCCTGCTGGCTCCTGGCAATCCAAAAATGGGAAAAGGTGGAGAATGTGGGTGGAGCTGAGGCAGGCCATCTCTGACAGCGCCATCTTAACCTACTGAATTATGCATATAATTCATTTAAACAACTAAATAATGATATTTTAACATGGGGGCGTGTAGGACTTTATAGTGTAGTTGCAACCCACTCGCCTATATATGAAAAATAATTTCTGCCATATTCTGTAAATAGAGTCCTCTGAATCTGACACACTTGACCTTTAATGCTACAAAATCTAAGAGACCTCTGAAAAAGGTTTTTAGTGTATTTAGTGAGCTGGTTGCTCTTAGTGTCGACTATAAACTTGACTTCATTAAATTAGTTTCAGGCTGTGGATACTTTAATGTCCGCCTCAACAGTTGGAGAACTCAACACTGACCGATAATGTGAGACATCACATCAAGGTTTCACCTCATATCACTCCACCAATACAATCACTCACTTATATTACGGGCAAGTTGTACTATAAAATATAGTTCCTGTTCTAAATTAAGCAATAGAATACAAATAGTTATGCTTAATCAAATTATTCCAAGTGTCTAACTAAACCTGAGAAAAATTACATTATTATGACCTGTGTCTATTTTTATTTAGTTTTCTCCAGCCAAACCTTGTTTTAATTTAACTGATAACTGAAAATTAGAACCAAAATCACAGTGTCACTCAGAATGTGTCTTTTTCAAAAAAGAGATTCACAAACTGTCTTCTTGTGGAAGAATGAACATCTGCCAATGTATTGTTCTCACAGTTTCTAACTCTCAAATATCAATAATTATTAGAATAACTAAAGCTCTAATATAAACAGACAAAAAAACTCACAGTTGGCTCTTAATTTGTTTTTTAAAAACTGTTTCATCCTCCTTAGAGAGGACATTTGTTAAATGACTTGGTAAATGCTTTCCTTTGTAGAAAGCAATTATGAGCCTTTTTTTTAGCTCTTCATATTTATAAAATGAAGTGTTATTGTGAAAACAAACCTTCAAGTGAGTATGCCTTTTTTGAATATCCATCTCCGTCCCGATGTTGAGAAATAATGAATCCTGCAGGCTCAGCTCCCTGCGGTTCAAGATGCATTTGAAGTTTGTATGAAAACTATTTCACCTCGTCTGTGAGCTTTTTGTCAGGGTTGCTATTTATTTCTCAGCAGACACAATAGGCACAAAGGGAATCAAATTGGTTTTTGTAAAAGGGATTGGGCCGGCTATTGTGCTCATGCACACTGTTGACCACATGGTCACAGCTGAGCTCTGAGCTTTTTAAGAAAATACAGTCTTTTTTTTTCCTTAAGTAATTATGTGCCCAAGGCTGTTTAACAATTTTCTTTAAAAGCATGTAATTCACCCAGACTCCATACAAATCTCCTCGTTATGGCATAAAAGTTGCCGATGGCGAAAATAATTTGGGAACCGCGGGGCAGGAGAGAAAATGAAAACACACAGAACCGCTGCAGGACTGCAGATAAGAGCGCAGCAGGTCAGTGCTGAAACCTGAACAAAAGTTCTGATCAAAAAAAACTTTGTTATCCTGGCAGCGGGGCCCTCCAGTAAGTGGCAATTTTTTTGTAATCATGAGATTTATTTTTTGCATAATCATCAGTTCGCTGCGAGTAATGCAGGGTTGTGCAGTTTTGGCCATTTCCAAAGAAAAGCCTCAAATCCACTGAGAGGTTATTTCATACAGTGCAGCAGCTGGAGCACAATAAAAAGTCTCATCAGGGTCTTTTTTAACTCTGTTAACCCTCCGAACACATCCAATGCATACGCAGGAGTCAAGCGAGAAAACATTGTTATTTTCACAGCTCCTCGTTAAAATCCAGGACATTGTTTGTGCTGTAATCATGATCCCATAATGAGAGCAATGGGGACGGACGGTAGAGTTGTTTTGTGAGAGACGTTGTTGTTGATTCATAGGTTTTGATAGCACTGTTGCCTAGCAGAGAAAATGTTCAAAGATGTCAGAGCATAAAAGGTGACCCCTGACAGAAATCTTTCATTACAGCTTTGGAAGAACATGTCGCTCTTTTCCACACTGAATCACACCAAACCTCTTTCCTCTCTCTGCTGATTTGATTTTTGTTTCCTTTCACATCTTCCTGACGTTATCGTGCGATTTATTCGGCTTCCCAAAATAACATTTAGACTTTCCACTGCGCGTTAATGAGGTCAAAGTAAGATTTGGTTATAGTATCATCAAAAATGACAAGAGATGCAAAGGTCAGTCAGCACTTTAAAATGAGTTCATCATTTAAAAAAAGGACGACAATAAATGAGAATGAGAACAAATACAAATATCATAATAAAGGAGGAAAACAACAATGACAAATGGAGCATTTGCAGTGTTTTTACAGTATGAATAGTATGGAGGGACTCACTCTCCATCCATCCCACTTTACGTTTATTCGATTTTATCTAGTTATTTTAAAATTTGAATGAGTTTTACTATTTTGTATTTGTATTTTTGTATACCATTGTTTATATTGTATTTTTAATGGGTTTTATTTTATTTTTATATTCATTTATTTATTTTATTTTATTTTAGTTTAGTGTGCTTTTAAGCAGCCTCCGGTGTTTCCTCACTGCAGGATGATGAGACGTTTGCATAGTGCTTTGTTTATAATGCGGTGGGATGGATGTTGTGTGTTGAGGTGGAGGGTTGGGAGTGGGTGGGGAGTGTCGAGTTTTATCGTGTCAAGCACTTTGTGTTACATGTTTTGTATGAAAAGTTCCATACAAATGAAGTTTGATTGCAGCATCATTAGCCGTGTTTGGATTTGAATAATTTCTATTGATGAAAGGTGTCCAGAGTTGAAAGATCACCTTTGACCTGTTTGACAAAAGAACTTGAACTCCACCAGTTTTACACGTTTCCAGATGTTGTGGACTGCACATGTGAAAAAGGTTCACTTGAGTCAATGTCAATCAGGGCTGAACAGTTAGAGTTAGAAATAAGGGAGCTTACAGACAGCTTTAATCTAGAGCCACTAGCACATAACACACCCAAATCTCCTACTGAACTGAGGGGCAGTTGAGTTGCATTGTGGGCAATGTAGGCACCAGGTTTTGACAAGGAAACAATAAAACAAGATCTGGTTCTTCTGCATCGATTTTCTCTTCAGTAATAAACTGACAATGTTATAGTGTACATAGTGTACATGTCTTTTCAGAGTCTTTTCATGTCTTTCACCCACAACTTACTTCCTAAATGAAGCATCATCTTTCAGTGACGTAGGCATGGAGATAGTTGACTTTGCTTGTACGTTGCCTTTGAATTAATATTTTATGGGATATAAAACAAACAGGGACGATTTGTTGAGTTTACGAGGTGATCGACATGTGAAGTTGTTTTCGTGCCTTCAAATGCAGGAATCATAAAAGTAATGGCAGAGCAAAATCAGCTATTTGCTCCAGCGATCTGGTCAGAGTGGCTGATTTTATGAAGGCGGTGGATGGTGTTTTTTTTTTTTTTGGCACAAACTGCAGCAATAAACAGCCATTTTCAGATAAGACGGCTCACGCTCTTACTGCGGGTTTATGGTCACCCAATGAATTGTGGGAATGTTTGCAAGGCTCTATGGTCTGTGCTTTGTTGAGAAAAAAAGTCTTTTTTCTTGATCATATAGCAAATATAATAACCAGGGGTGAAGTGTGGATCTTAATTTGTTCTGAATGATATGACATTATTATATGTCAGTTTCTGTTTCGTCCAACAAACAAATCTAAAACACTGACATTAAGATGATATTAAATAGATAAAAGCAGCATATTCTCACATTTTGTGCAGCAGAAAACAGATGTGGGAAGACTTTAACGGTTTGCGATGGCGGCCGTGCTGCGTGGCTGTGTGGTGATGATTTGGGGCACGGGAAGGTCATCGCTACCTGTAGAGCTAACTGCATGTAGGGTGTTAGTGTTATCACTGCTGCTAGTTTTCTCCCTGGAATTTGTGTTACGTTAGCTAGGCAGAGCTGACATAGATGGAAAATCCATCTATGGTTGTTTCAGTCTAACACGATGTGTTGCTGAATAAAGTTAAAACTGTTTGTACTCCGTGAACTGTAGGAATCCAATAGTCCATCTGTTAATTGTGAAAGTAAAAGCCGCCTTTAACCTCCGTTTGTTTTCCAGTCCAAGAACAAAAGCTCATATTTGGACAGATCTGTGAATGACTGGACATTCTGCTGGCTCACAGATCTCTATTCTCCCCGACGTCTGCTCTGTTCTCATCAAATCTGCTGTCAACAAGCAGCATCTGGCTACCTTCCCAGATCAGGACAGAGGCACTGAAGATTGCCAACGGAACGTGTCGGCACTGAACCAGCCTTTATCAGATAAAAAAAATTTAAAGATCTTCCTACAACGTAATGGAAAACTTCCTCGAACTCTTATCGGTTTCGATTTACTGAACAGACTTTGGAATTAATTCCTACTAAAGCCCCACTGAGCTGTAACTTGATGTCTCTTTTATTGGATCAAATTCATGAATATATATTTTTGGGGCACATATCCTCAGGACGTGCAACATCTTTGCCAGAAGAAAGCTTCAATCTGAGCCTTCAATATGCAAGGCGTTCCACATTAAATCTGTCTGTGGCAGTGAAAGTTTAAGACTTTAAAAACTGCTGCCTATATCCCCAAAGAGGATCAAATTAGTCATTTTTATGACAACCTGAAGAAAAAAAAAAAAGGGAGAGAGTTCTGATCAAGCTGAAGTTTCTGTGTTTGGACAAAACTTTACCAAAGTGTGTTGAGGGAAAAATCAAACATTTTTTTTAATTGATACTAAAATAAATAAAAGCTCCCCTTAGTCTACAGGTCTAAACCCAGATGAGGGGATGTGGCAGTAAAGAAAAACAGAGAGATCACAGTGACAGAGTCACCTGATAACACTGAAAAGTTAATTATTAATTAAAAATACATAACGCAGACCCTGTATTATATTTGACAGCCAATAGTTCATACAGTATTTATATAGATAAAATGTACTGTATTAAAATGAGGACAGTGACTCATAGAGCCACGAGGTGGCAGTAGCGTGAGAAGTTTTGTGCAGTCCAGAAAGTAAATAATATGAGATGACTTTGCTAGCTAGCACCAAGCAGAAACCTCAGGTTTGCTACCAAAAACTGCAGTTCCTCAAACGTCCACTTGAGGCTGGCTCCAGAAGTGAGTCAGTCTCCATAAGTCCCCATGTCCAAATGTCCAACTTCACAGCAGAAATAAACATGTTTACAGCCTGGTACAAAAAACAGTTTTGGTCTCTGTAGCTCATTTCCCCGTTCATGACAACTGTACTGAGGGTGAATTTATATACAACTCACCTGTGCCATCACAGGTGACCTCAGCTCCGCCCATTATAACCTGACACCTGTTACTCATGCAGCTGGTTTAAATGATAATTATCAGAAATAAAGTGTGTGACATGCTGTTTAATTATCTTTCCATTAATCAAGCTCATTGTACTGTAACACACCTGTACATTTATCATAAAGCAGATTAGAAACTGGCTACCCCGTCAATCTCAGAACCCATCATCTGATGCTAATTTAGGACTACAAATAGGGAACCCAGAACACTTTTGGTGCCAAAACCTTTGTCCCTCCAGTCCCACATCCTGCATTTATATACAGATGACTTTCCTTTACAGAGAAACCTGTAGGGGTCTTTGACCCCTTACTCCGATTACTGGTTACTTGACTTTTAAAGAGGCTATAATTGATATCTATAATATAATTCCAATGTATGGGGGCAACAGTAGCTCAGTCCATAGAGACTTGGCTTGAGAACCGGAGGGTGGCCAGTTCAAGTCCAGTATGGACCAAAGTATGGAAGGTGGACTGGTAGCTGGGGTACCAAGTAGGCACTGCCGAGGTCCATCATCACTCCACCGTCTCTCTCCACATTGCATGTCTATGAGCTCTTTGTGTGTGTGTGGTTGTATTTCGGGGTTAAATGCATGTATGCATGTGTTTCTTTGAGACGGAGAATCATCAGCTGAATCTGCAGCTCCCCTCTGCTCAGTTTTATGGCCTTAGCTCATTGTTTAGCTCTCGGGCCACGACTTTACAAGGTACAAGGTTCATTTATTTATTTATTATTGTACAACACAGGGTTGTACAATGACATGCAATCTTACCAAACTCACAAACCAGAAAGAAAATATGATATAAATGGATGAATAAATAATAACTTATAAAAATAAACTATTATTTATGGCGGAGCAGAGGATGAGTTATCGCAGCCCGAGGCAAGAGGCTGCTCTGTAGGCTGCCGGTGCAGGAGCTGATACTTCTGGATCTCTTGTCAGGTTGTTACGGGGGGGTGGGTGTTGTCTTTGAGTGTCCCCACCTCACCTCACTGATATCACTGATGTTCTGATGGTACCACTGATGTTCTGTTTTAATCACCTGCCACAGAGCCCTCCTGTCCTGGGCCACGCACAAAGCAATTTGTAATGTTTTCAGTCAGGACACTTTCTATTTATACTTGTTAAAGTTGTATGCTTTTTGAGTTCTGGTTCACTCTCACTTCTACTCCGTGCTGATTTTGAACACAGCAGGCAGCTGTTTCCAGAGGAAAGGCTGTAAAAACCTGCAGCAAACAGCTGACAGGCACAGCCAGAGACTGGCTGGTGAAAATACTGGAACGTTTAGCAGCAGGTGGAGACCAAAAACAGAGCTAAAAGAGGCCGAATATTAGACTTATATTATCATTCCCTAGAAAAAAACAAGGAATGCTGGGATGTCACATTGCTAGATGACCTGTAAATATCCAGCACATGTGCAACTCTCAACAGAGATGAAAAACAAACAAATTCTTCTGGATGCAGCCTGATGGGGTTCATGATATGCTGACTTACTGTATGTACAGTACATCTATAATCACACATATGTAAGACCTACAAGGACACAGAGTACGTACTGTATTTTACATATTTTGTCATATATCAGATTCTCACCCAGCTCTCTACTGATGTTGTTCTGTGTACATTTTATCATTCCAGTTATCGACATGCAAATGTGGAGAGATGATGGAGTGACAGGCAGCCACATGAGGGTGCTCTGGGAGCAGTTGGGGGTTCAGTTCCTTGCTCAAAGGCATGGCCGCCCTCCAGTTTCCAAGCCAAGTCCCTATGGACTGAGCTACTGCCGCCCCTTCAACTTAAAAGCTGACGTTAGTTGATGATATGTTGATGTTGTGCTGACATCTTGTTTCTACTGGCCCCAAATAGCAAAAAAAAGTTAAAGCTTTTGTAGGTTTAAGAAATCACCTGACCTAAACTGTAAAGGAAGAAACTAATAACTAGTTACTGTCCTCTCGCTGGACTAAATCAAATCCAGCATCTGGACAAAGTCCCAAACACACAGAGACAACCGTACCTGACTCCTGAGCATGTGCTGAGAGCCACCCAGGACTCCGGATGTCCTCTTACATGTCCGTGGTAGAAACAGTGATCCTGCAAGGGAAGAGAACTGCAATTAATGCTTCATATTTCATCTGCTTTAAAAAGCCACGATAATGTTTATGCAGACATGACTCTGGTGCAGCCAACAGTGAATCGATCTGCCGGTGTCCTCAGAGCAGGACATGTCCTCCTGCTTCAGGACTACACCGCTCGCTGCATCCGAACAAAGAGGACCATAAATCAACAAAAATATGCAATGCTCATTGTGACAGTGTTCGTATGAAGGTTGGAGTTTGGCAGCTCAAACATCCTGATGAAGATTTGAAATGGGTTTGAGCAGACTTGCAACAAAAGAAGAAAAACTGTGAAGGACTTTAATAATAACGCGGAGGCAGGCAGGCAGCTCGGGGGTGTGATGGACACGCGTGTGAATTCAAAGCTGTTCAGGTGGCGTCGGAGTGACTCACTGCTGGAGCCCTGTTATCACAGAGACACAATGTTTCCACACTGTCCTGATAAGCTACACCAACATGTTAACAGAGTAAAACACTGCTGTTCACTTCCACGTCACCTGACAACTCATCTGTCTAAATCCTGTTCTTATTAACCATATGATGACATTAGACTTTTAATGTTGCAAAAATTAAAGGAAGAGGAAAAAAGGGATGAAATCAGGCATTATAAATAACACTTTTGACATCTAAAGTACAAAGGTATCACAGCTTTCATGATTTTTAGAGCGGCTCTGCCTCCGGGCCTGTAGACCTGCTGTTAATGCTGAAAAGGGATTTATCACCACGAGGTATGAATTATGGCTGCATGTCGATTTTTGATGATTCAAAAAGAGTCTGTCAGCTTATCAGAGAGTGAAATGAGCTCTTTCATTTGAACAGCAGCTGCAGCGGTGAGTGCTCCGTCAGAGCCAACATACAAATCAATTGTCAGTGAGAAACCTGCCTGCCAACCCGGAGCAATTAGTCTGCTTACATGTGGAGGATATGATGTGGATGCACATTCAGCCTTGTCTGAACCGTGTGGGGGGAAAACCTGCTTTGCAGTTTGGAATTCAACTTGCCAAGAATGATAATGGTCTATTGTTCCCGCCAAAGAATTAATTTCTTTAAGTGTGAACAGAGAAGGTGAAGCACTTCTAGATCAGGACCACAAAACAAGAGGTTAAGGAGACAGCTCTCAGAGAAAGAATGGATTCGGGCAGCCCACCAAATAGATTTGTTTCACCCCGATGACTGTAGGAAAACATAGCTGGATGTCAAATGCCAGATGTTTGAGTTCCTCCAATAAACTTCAGACTCAGCCACTCCAAATGTATTCATACCACCATGATTTATCTGTCTAACACTTTCATCACAGTAAAAAAAAAAAAAAAAAAAGCCAACAGGAATCACATAAAATAAGAACTGACTTAGACTGTGTCGCCGTTATCCGGGTTTGACAGGCGCTCTACCCCGGCTCTGACTTCTTACCCAGTTTTAAGTTTTTAGCCTTTGTTTTAATCATGTCGTTTTGCCCTCTCTGTTTCTACTGACACTTCTTAATGGGCTAAAGAAGATTCTAACCCTTACACCTTTAATGGACAACAGTTGGCGATCAGTCCAGTTTGATACCAACACGGACTCACACGCCACTACTCGGCCAAACAAAACCTGCTTTTAATGCTTCTACCGTTCGCTGGATTATTTCAACTAAACTGTTTTTAATGTTTTTAATTTTATTTATTTTATTTTGTCACTTTTGAGTCTTACTTGGACAGTACCAGCTGTCATGGCTGTGTGCGTGGACTGCACCATTTCTTACTGGGGATTCACACGGGGGACGTAAGCACGGCAAAACGGCTGCGCCGTGGTTTAGCTCCGTCCTCTTCCTGGCGTCAATCCCCACTAGGCGCATGACGGCAGTGTAGCGAGCCAGCTGTAGTCACGCGAGATCAGGAGATCACGCGAGAATCCTGGACGTACACGAGACCCGGCGATATATAAAGAAACAACAACAACAAACAGCTGACTTTGCTTCTCAGACGTGGAAGAGATTATACAATTATTAGATTATACAACAATTAGTCTCTCATCCCGTGAGCTGCCGGTCGTGGGGGCGGTCTGGCTGCTATATTTAAGAAGAGCTTCAGATGCCGGTCGATAACCGCTAATAATTACTCCAGCTTCGAACTTCAGCTGTTCGTGATTGACCTCACCTGCCCTGTGCTGTGTGCCACAGTTTATCGCCCACCCAGATTTAATAAGGACTTTCTTCAAGAGTTCAAGAGTTTTTGTATAGTATATCCCAAAGTTTGATCAACTGTTGATTTGTGGAGACTATAATATTCATGTTTGTGCAGCAAATCAACTGGCCAACGAATTCAACGGCCTCTTAGATTCTTTTGATCTCACTCAATCTGTTAATGCACCAACACATGAGCATGGGCACACTCTTGACCTTGTCATTTCTCATGGGCTTTTAGTTTCCCACAGAGAAATAGTTGACACTGCTATCTTGGATCACCTCCCTGTTGTTTTCGACTTTGCCAATAAGCCAGTTTCCCCAGCTCGCAGACGCCAAATCTTTACTCCATCAACGGCTGGGGAGTTAGCTGCTGCCTTCAGGAACTCTCAGCTGCTTGATGACTGTTGGCTGGTTCCTCCCCTTTGTTCAGACAGCCTACTCTCCACTTTCCATTCAACATGTTCAGTGATTCTTGACTCTGTTGCCCCTTTTCGTCAAAAGACTACCAAAACCAAGTCAGATCCCTGGTTGAATGACTAGACTCCCATCTGCTCAGACAACAATGAAGACAGGCTGAACGGCGATGGAAAAAGGATAAACTGCATGTATCCCTGGGATGGTTAAGGGACAGTTTGGCTGCCTACCAGAGAGCTCTAAAGGAAGCCAAGTCCAAATATTTGTCCTTCATCATAGCTAACAGCTCTCATCATCCAAGACTGCTATTTAATAATATTGATTCTGTCGTTAATCCACGCCCCACTGTCCTGTCCGATGCCTCCACCACAACCTGCGAAGAGTTTGTGTATTTTTTCACTGATAAAATGCCATCTGTCAGGCAGAATATCTGTAATATAAATATGACCCTTGTTGATGTCTGTGTTGTTTTTGAGCGGTTTGAGAACATTTCTCTGTCGTCTTCTAATCAGGTGGTTAGTGGCATGAAACCCACAAACTGTCTCTTAGATATCATTCCAGCCAAGTTTTTGAAGGAGGTTCTGAGTTCTGTTGGGTCAAGTCTGCTTGTTTTTATAAACACTTGTCTTAGCGCAGGGTCTGTTCCAGCTGCCTTCAAACACGTGTGGTTAGGCCCCTCCTAAAAAAACGCATCTCGACCCCTCTGTGCTCTCCAATTTTAGACCTGTCTCCCACTTGCCTTTTCTTTCTAAGGTTTTAGAAAAAGTTGTTTTTATTTATTTATTTAATTGCAGACATTTTTGGAGATCAATTCTATTCTTGATAAATTTCTGGTTTTATATCCCGACATAGCACCGAGTCAGCACTGTTAAAGGTCCACAATGATATTGCCTTGTCTGTGGATGCTGGGAATCCTGCTGTGCTGGTGCTGCTGGACCTCAACAGTGGCCTTTGAAACAGTCGACCATGCAGTCCTTGTATCTCGCCTAGAGCAGCACATTGGCATCCGTGGCACCACTCTCTAATGGTTTAGTTCATACCTGGCAAACAGGAGTTTCTCTGTCGTGATTGGTGACCACTGCTCCTCAAGTGCATCCCTGCCTTGTGGGGTGCCACAGGGATCTATTCTTGGCCCTATTCTTTTTTCATTGTATATGCTACCTCTGGGATCAATTATAAAAAAAACACAATCTGTCCTTTCACTTTTATGCCGACGATTTGCAGATATATTTGCCCATGTGACCAAACGAAAACACTGCACTTACTTACTTACTTACTGCATTACAGATATAAAGCGGTGGCTGGCACAGAACTTTTTGCACTTAAATGACAGCAAAACTGAATGCATTTTGTTTGGTTCACCATTTATGTCGATTGTCTTCACCACAAACTCTGGCCCTTCTTTTTAAATCACATGTCAAAAATCTTGGGGTAACATTTGATAATAGGCTCAAATTTGACAAACAGATTAGCTCTGTTGTCAGCACAAGCTTTTTTCAGCTCCGTCTTTTAGCCAAAGTGAAGTCTCAGTCGGCAGGATCTCGAGAGGGCAATCCACGCTTTCATCAGTTCCTGACTGGACTACTGCAATGCCCTTTACGTTGGCCTCAGTCAGTCCTCAATTTCTCGTCTCCAACTTGTGCAGAACGCTGCTGCCCGATTTTTAACAAGCACGTCCAGATGCAAACACATTACCCCTGTGCAAAGGGGCGGAAACTTTCCATGGGAATTTAAGCTCAGGAAGTTTGAGAATTCTCCAAATGTAAATTGGGGGTAATTTAAACAAACAGACTGTTCAGAAATCACCTGTGCAGTTAGGGGGCGTGGTCCCAACAGCCCTGTAGTAAGCAGTGTACAAGTGTACTTGCATGAAACCTGGTTGTTTTAGTCAAGATTATATTTAAGACTATATTTAAGTTATCTGTTAAGGGCTACCCTTCAATTTTGTAAATTCTTGGTTTATTCTCTTTATTCCCAAAAATTCAGATAAATTCTGGTTAATTCCAATGGAAAGTTTCCAACTTAAAAAAAATCCTAGAATTTTGCACCCCTACCTGTGAGTATTTGCCCAGCTCTGGTTGCTCAGAGTTGCAGACAAACTGAATTAACTAAGGCGATTCCCCAGTCTTAAAGAGATTAACGCAAAGTAAACCAAAGGTATTAAAAGATCACAGAGATCCTCAGTTAACTGACCAATTACCCCGAAAATATCACTGCAAATGAATTGTTTCTATAATAAATCATTTTGAGTGCTGTGTGGGGAAGACTGTCTCTATTGGTTTATATTCTGATGAAAGGGACAGAAATATGTTTTGCTATGAGCTCAATCACAGAGCAATGCCTCGGCTTATTCTCTGCAGTGTGGACCGGGCTGCTGAGGCGAGACGGTCAGGCTCTGTGAATCACAACACAACAACAAAAATCAACTGGTGAACGTTGACGTCACGAAAAACTGATCTTAACTTCAGGCCGATGTTGCAACACTGTTTCATAAAAGCGTTGTTTGTTTTCTCTGAGATCTCAGCACCTCGCTCCTGTACTGTGTTGTTTCATTTCATCTCAAGGTTGAACCATTGTGTGCCAAGAACAAAACATCATGCATCACATGATGGCTGAAAGAGATGTTTCAGTGCAGATAGCTGGCAGGTAGAACTCAACATGAAATGCTTAGGTTGGAATTTACTTATTGATTTGAATAAATTTGCACAGCAGAACTGATAATCCTCAATGACTGTTACACGATGAAGTTAGACAGCTTATTTCCAACATACAGTCTGTGTTGCAGTCAAGACCAAGACCAGACCAAGACTTTCAGTGGTTGAGACCAAGTCATAACCATGACCAGACAAGCCTACTTAGCTTATATTCACCAAATCTCTTTGGCTGAGGCGTGCTTCCAGCTGTCTCTGTCAGCTTTGCGTTGCAGGATTTACAGACTGCTCTGTGTTTTCTTTTGGACACTGTTTTACAGATAAAACTCTTTGTGGTTTAGGGAGACACATTTTATTACTGAAGATCTGGCTGACATCCTCCCACACAGCCACAGCTTCTTCTCCTGTTTCCTGACATTCGCTTGCGTGTGAAAGAGGGCAAATAAACCAGACAGCGCATGCATAATCTAGTGATATCCATTTAGTTGTGGTCTTGACTGGTATTTAAATAAGTCCTCTTTGTCGAAACCAAGGCGAAACTGAGACCAAGACCAAGAAAACATGCGGTTGATTTTGAGACAAGACCTTTAAAAAGTGTCTGTTAGACTGAAAACGTGAAAAGACTTTGAACGATATATTACTGAAATGTGGAGTTAGAGGTGGAGTGACTTAGCTAAGAATGTTCCAAGCTCTCTTTATAGAAGAGCCGAAAAACGACTGAAACCGCTATTCTAGCATTTTTTTTTGCTGTCAAACTCTGAAACCAGCAAACATTTCTGAAACACCTTTTGTTGAACAGCTTTGTGAGCTTTTAATCAGCCAAAGCATTTCAGTCATTTGTAAACACACATGGAAGACTAAAACAGTATTTAATGTTATAAGTAACATATTCTAAAGCTAAATCTGTTACCTTACATGATATGTGGCAAACTGTACATACACACAAAATGACCTTTGACCTAAGTACTCATACTGTTCTGCCTCCAAAGCAAGTAAAGGGTGACTGTATCCTCTTCTCCATAATGAGAAATGAGAGCCCCAAATTAAAGTAACCACTGAATTTTAATCAACTTTTATTAGTTTGAAGAAGTTATGCATCATTTAACGAAGCATGGGCTTACATAAACGGGCATGCAGCTCTGCAGCCAAATGTCTACTAAGGACAAATGAATGATTTGGTTCCTGTGATGTAGCTAATCAGGGTGCTCAGCCACCTCTGATCATCACAAACTCTTGAGACGTGAGACGTCTACAAAGATAAGATAACTTGAGTCTTTAATGATAGAAATCAAGTGACTTCTGTGACTGCTAAACACTGTTGATTAAAGCACAAAGACGCAATCACTATTTTTGTTCCTCACTTTTAAGTCTCAACATTAGAAAAACCAAGAAGACAGACCATCACTGTGTTTAAGAAGACACTATCCAGGTTATTCATCCTGAGGAAGTTAAAGTACTTTTAGACAAGCAGCGATTATTTGAATGTTTTCTATCAAAATATGTGGCCGGCCTTTGCCTTGTTTGACTGCAGGATGATGTGCACCCCTTGAATTGAATACCTAATAACCTTAATGAGTAACTTAAGGCTTCAGGCCTTTGTGTCCAAACACCAAGTGGATTTTATATGTAGTCATTAGAGCATCTATTTTATGGTCTTTTTATTTTATGGTTCAGCTGAAATATTCACTTTGTGATGAGGAAAATCCCTCAGTAATAGAAAGTGAGAGTCAAAATGAGGCGATTTGATGTTCGATATGATCAAATCTTCTGTTAAGCTTCAAATTCCAAAAGATTCTGACTTGCTTTCATGAGTGGGCGTGGCTTCAGCACATTCAGTGGACACGCCCCCACAGTCCTGGAGCTGAGAATTCATTTTTACCTGATTTTAACACCTAATTTCATAAACTTGTTGATATTTTAATCATTCAAGTTTGGCTGGATGGTTAATAACACTTTCTTCTTTGGTCTGATAAACTCAGAACACACGTTTATTCTTTCTTTACATTCTTTAAAGGATGTCCCTTTCCTTTTCCTGCTCTGTATTATGAAGTTCTCTAAATGTGACTTGGTGGCACAGTGCGGCGTACGCTGCTAATATTCTCAGATATATGCTGGTTATTCTTTATGTGACATATATCAGACGTCAGAATGTGTGTGATAATCGCTGATATTACAATGCTACGTGCATCATTACACAACATATTGATAAATGCCGCGGATTGATTAGAGTCACCGAGGCTGCAAACTGACACATTAGAGCTGCTTCATCATGTTGTTCAGTTAGTGTGTGTGTACCGTGTTACTGTGTATAGTGTTTGTACTATTGCACCTATCTGTTTCACATGTTTTTACATACATGATGTGTTCTGTTCAGGCGGTTCACACAGCGGCTCTCAGTCTTTCATATAGCTTTGATTTCCTGTAACACACTCTCCACCTGGCTAACAAGCCCTGTTTCCAATTTTGCCAAGCACAGCCTGTCTGACACACGGCCGACAGCGTTAATAAAGTGCTTCATAATTTATGCATCACTTATGGCAGTGGTCCTGTGCCGCCATGACGTCTCCCGTGTGGTCAGGAGAAATATGATAAAAGACATAATCCAGTGTTTTACAGCGCATGGCTTCAACCTGCAGTTATTTTATTACAAACTGCTGGAACTTTCTGTTTGAGTTCTCGTTCCTTCAGTCTGGTCTGTCAAGCGGCACTAGTTAGTCATCTTCTAGATTTCCCAGAAAGCTTTTAACAGCCCCAAGAAAAAGAGAATCTCTGTATAGACTTTGTGACCTTAACATGAACACAAAACCGACCACAGTCAACAGGCAGCAACCTCCTGCTGATATATTAATACTTATTGATAATATAGGTGGCTGCCAATATTGCAGATTAAATGTATATTTCCATTCACAAGTGTATAAATATATATATATATGATGTAAAAAAAAAAACGTATTTAGATCCAGTTTTCATTTTTGAAAATGCAGAATTCTAACTAGAATCATAACAAAACTAAAAATATTATTGCAAAATGTTTTTTCTGTGTACTCGGTGTAAGCCTAACACGGGACTCACACCGAACGCGGAACGGAAGCGGAACGGAAGCGGAACGGTACTTTGCCCGGCGTCAACTCACACCGGACGCGGAACAGCCGCGGAACGGCAGCGGAGCGAGCTGGCCGTATTCACGCGAGATCACGAGATCACGCGAGAATCCTGGACGTATGCGAGACCCCGCGTATAAACAGTGTATAAAAAAACAACAACAACAAACAGCTGACTTTGCTTCTCCGACGTGGAGGAGATTATAAAAAGCATCTGTTGTGTCATAAATGATTGTGTGTTGTTCCACTTCAACAATTAGTCTCTCGTTGAGACCCTTTGATCGATCTTTGATCACCTGGTGCCACCGGTTATGACGTCACGTTGATGTGAAGTTGTAAAAAGCTACAAGAACTGTGTATTGTGTTTTATTTTGAAAGGGGGCGGAAGTTTATTACGTTGATTCAAGGCCCGGTTTCCTGTCTGGTCTGTTGAAATTTACGAGGTTCAGCCGCGGCTCGCAGAAGAAATAGAAATCCTGCGGAAAGCTCGCGCCGTGGCGCGGAGAGCCGCTTCTGGGACGCTTCTGATCCGCGTCTGATCCGCGCCCGGTGTGAGTGCTCTCATTGACTAGACTGGATTCTATTTGCTACGGTGACCGTGGCGGTGCCGTTCCGCTTCCGTTCCGCTTCCGTTCCGCGTCCGGTGTGAGTTGGCCTTAACACTGCCATGAAGCTGAGTGACTGAATGTTATTGGACGAAAATGTGCAAATCTAATCCTGTTCTTTTTTTTCCACAAACTGGAACTTTGAATTTGATTTTGGATGATGCTTAGATATTTGCTCATTTACAATGAGAGAAGATTGACTAATTGAACCCAAGAATCCTGAAATCACACACATTTTCATTTTCAATAAAAATGAGCAAAAATGAGGACACAATTCAACTCTACAGCTTTAAACGAGAAGAGTCAAATCACAATAACATTATGTTCAATTATTCAAAATTATTTGTCCTGAATGTGCACAAGTGTAAATGATATTTCATTAAATTATTTGAATGTTGGCAGCCAGATACCTCCGTACAGGTGACACTGTTGATCCTTTGCACATCACAAAATATTAAAGCTGTATTTCTTTTGTAAGACCAAAGTACAAAATAAATCATATTCAGTGGTAAGATCATAGTTGTGTAAAGCTCTTCAATAATGCATCATAAAAGGATTATTTCAAATGTAAATCCTAATTGATGTGCAGAAATATGCAGTCCTCAAATGAGATGCCAAATCACAGACAGACGCTATATGAAAGTTTTAATCCTGCAAGATGATTTACATACCAGAAATGAAGGAGGCCGCCTGTGGATACAGTGGGCTGGATAAGCCAGCTCATATTTTCTGTTATATATAAGCAGCGATGTGCAATAAACATGACATGGCCCCTCAGGCCTCTACTTAAGTATCAGAAGTGTTAAGATTGGAATTGAGGTATAGTTTAGTGTGATTTAATAAGCAGCAGTTCCTTCACACTGACTTTAACCTTGGCTTCATACTTACAGTGTAGTTGTTGTTGTTCACAGTCACTGGCCGTCCATCCTCAGTGTAGTAGGTCTCGGTAAAGTCTGGACCTAAAAGCTCCCTGAGGAAGAAGAAGACGACAGGTGATTAGATAAGTATGAACTGATGATCCTTTGTGTGATTTGGGTCGCGGTGAGAAATCAGACAGAACAGTAAAAAAAACAGTGTGGAGCCATGAGTGCATACACTGAGCGGGTTCAGTCTTTGCGTCTCATCTCTTTCATTGACAGACCATTTGAGACACTGCAGGCAGCTTGTGTTTATCCATTTGGAACATCTCGCTTTAGCTGTCCAGTTTTGTTAAAGAATGACTATATCCACGGTAACCAAATGGAGAAAATAAAGGGCACGCTGGCAGTAATTGTTTCTGAACCTTGTTCCATCATCAGATAATGTCATGATATAATAAACAGAGACGGGCTGCCAGTGCTTTGACAAACAGCTAGCTTTTCTTCCTCTTTATCAGCTAATGACATTAGCTAGTCCGGCTAAGTGATTGACAGCAGCTGACTGCGTGGTTGCCTAGCAATAACAAAGAACATTTCCTGAGCTGAACAGTGAAGGCAGCGTGCACAGGTGATGTGTGTTTGAGTTCACTCAGTTCTAATAAAGTTAAACAGGGCATATTAAAGAAAGGGTGTGTATTAATATACCATAAATTATAAGTGCACCATCACAAAGTTAAAGACAACCCATCATAACTGTCTTTCACTCTCACCAGACATTTTATATTTTATCCTTACATTTGTTCAGAAGCCCTAAAATACTCAACATGAATCAGAAAGAGCTCCACAGCTATGACACCTATCTGCATACTTGGTCTCCTTTGATAGATGGAAGCTCAGAAATATGACTCCATTGTAAGTAATCCTACTTCTATGACCATTCCAGAGGAAATGGAGCTGCAATAAAGAAAAAAATAAGATTTCTATCCTTATCTAGTATATTTATATCTAGGTTTCAAAGGAAATACCATCATCCATACCAACATCCCATGATGGTTACAGCAAGCAAAGAAAGCAAAGAGCTACAGTGATGAATCTCTTTGAAATATTTTGGCACAAACACACATTCAGTCAGTGTGACGGTAAAATGTGAAGTTGTTTCCAGAAATAGCAAACGCCATGTTTTACCAGTAAATGGTAACTGGACTGTACTTATACAACGCCTTTCTAGTCCAAACCACAGCCGCTCGTACAGTACATTTAGGGTCACTGGAAATCTCTGTACACGTTATCGTGGGCTGATGAGAAAATGATCCTGGAACTTTTGATCATTACATTTATCCGTATTACTTTATTGTTAAAATACTTCATAAAAAGACAGTTTGGGCAACCATTGACAGTATAAAGAATGGACGTTGTATTCATGACGTCACCCACAGGTTTCTGAAGAGCTGACATTTAGAGTTTGATGACTCCAGCTACTACTTCTTTGCAGTTCTGCTTCTTCCACCTCCCCACTAATCCAAAAAAGGGCAAAGGCGTGGATTGTGGGTGGAGTTGAGGATGGATGAAGTCTGGATGCCCAAACAAGCCACCTGTGGCAGCACCCACCTGTCAATCAAAGCACCCATGCTCTTAATCCTGCATAACTTTAAGCCTTAATATCATTTAAACAGGTGAGTTCTATATAAATTCACCCTCAGTACAGTTGTCATGAACGGGGAAATGAGCTACAGGGACCAAAACTGTTTTTTGTACCAGGCTGTAAACATACACACACACACACACACACACACACACACACACACACACACACACACACATACACATACACATACACATACACATACACACACACACAAACACAGACTGTCTGTCAGAACTGGTTGGATTAGCGGAGCTCATTAATCCTGTGCGTCACAGCGACCTTTCCAGACAACACGATGATTTCCTGAAGACGACCATGCTTCGCTTGTTCAATTGTTGTCATCATGAGTCACTGTGATTGGCTCAGCTGTTTCAGAGTCATGCGAACAGTAATGTGATTGGCTGACAGTGTTATTATTAACCAACACACCAGTGCAGTTCATTAAGATGCCCGGGGCTGCCGCTTTGTGCTTACAAGAATATAATGTCTCTATAGTTTGTCTCTATGTTGCCTGTGTTGAACTGGTGACTTGTCCAGGATGTACCCCGCCTCTCGCCCAAAGTCAGCTTGGATAGGCTCCAACCCACCATGACCCTGATGAGGATAAACAGTTACAGATGAATGTGGATGGATTATATGATCGAAATAATAAGCATCTGGTCATAGAGATCACAGCGGGTGAAACAGACCAGACACAATCTATATAAATGTGTCTGACGGACGGCTGTAAGCTTGTTCACGCTCAGAGTAATGACAGCGTTTGTCTGATGTGTGAGACCTCATTCTGTTTCACACGACACTCTCCCACTGAAGCTCCACTTTGAAGAAAGTGCAAAGTCAGACAAAGCTTCAATGATATTCATAACTTCTTCCTTTGCTTGCCGACATCCCGGTATGATTTTTTGATATTGCCAAAGCTTGATTGCAGAAAGCGTAATCTCCTCCAAATGAAATGTTGGATCAGCAGGACTGGAGTCTTTCATGTTGATGGGGTTGGGCAGTGATAACAAAAAGGGACAGAGAAGGAAGAAAATTCCTTCATTGTGATTGGGTCCAATTTGATTCATCTAGTTACTTATCTTGCGCAAATTCTTATGTGGTGCAAGCTAACTTTTCTTTATCTGCACTTGTGTTAGTGCACCACTGACAGACTGCTTGCTGCAAAAGAAAGAGACATTATTGGTGGATGTCTCCTCAAAGGTCACCTTACAACAAAAGTGCATTGGCTCCATTTTAGCCTGCAAGAGAAAAAGGTGACATTTGTCATGTCTGGGAAAGAAGGAGTCGGTTGTCAAATGCCAAGACGTCCCCGGACGAAGGCTTCAGTGTTACAGATGTATGGATGAGCGGTACCAGGAGGACATCTGGCCTTATTCTGCTTCCGTGTGTGACTGAATTACTGACCAGGCGGACGCACTCTGGCAGCAGATCCATGAGCAGAAATGGACAAATGGAAGATGGACATGAAAAGATGAGCCCAATCTCCATTTGGTCCCGGGGGCCGTATTGTATTATTCATTGAAGGGGATCATAATGGAACATAATCCAGCTTTCTCACTGCTTTTACTGCAGACAATTTGCTCTGCAATATAAAAAGACTGTCTTACGTGGCAGTCCTGTAAAGTTAATTTGATTGAAGCCGGTGCACAGACAGCAGTGTGTGAAATTCAACTCCATCTTACTCGGGACAGTATTTACACAGTATTTTCATCAAAGGGAGAAGGAGGAAAAAAGATGATTGCTTTTCATAGCAGGTGACTGTCTTTCAAACTAGAGGACGGTGTGGAGACTAAGATCACAGTCAAATATCTCCTTTGGCTTAATTAAAAACTGGCAAAGTGTGTGATTATGTCTGAAAACCTTGAAGCTCTGCAAACACTGCTGAACGTTCACAGAGAGTGACCACCTACTGCGTATGACAAATGACCTTTCGTGTTCCAGGCGTCCATCTGTGTGTAATCACAGGTCTGCCGCTCTGGCAACCCGAGCCTGATTGAAGCTGTCAGGCTGTCAGGTACATGTTCACCTGCGCACTGCAGGTCTGTAGTGTTACAATCAACATTTGTTACTTGTTGTTGTTGCATTGCACGTAGATGTGCAAAGGGCCAACATCAAACCACTCGCTGGTGAGCAAACTATGTTGACAAATGGTGATTTATGGAAACTAAGGCATTAAAAAGGTAACAGAGAACCTTTAATTTGTCAGGTCCTGGAGCGTCTGCTCTTTGAGGTTGAGCTGATTCATTGTTCTGGTTGATTGAGCGTGTGTGATGGTTGGTGACAGCTGAATTACCACAGTTTGTCTTGAGGAAAAGACCCTTTTTATTTTCCTAGCTCTGGGTTTGGCCATCAGTTCTATTAGTTCTGACACACTGTGGTAACCAAAGTGCGCAGAGTTGTTGAGCTCTTGGAACACGGCAACATCAGTGAATACAGGTGCGATGATTGGTTGTAGCCAGATTATTTAACCAAATAACACAAAGAGTGACTGCACCTATAATAATACAGATAACCCTTCAGTGCTGGATGTTTCAAACAGATGTGTGGGTTCAGTTCACTGTTCAGCTTTGTTTTTCCTTCTAAATAAGTCGGTTTGTTTCCAACCTGTCTGACCACTTTGTTTGTTCCCATGTCGGTCACCACGTTCTGACATCTTATCAGCTACGCTGTTGACTATGATGTCATCATAACCGATAGGAACTGCCTCCAACAGTTCACCAACGTATCTGAGTTTTTGTAGTTTCAATGTGATGAATAAAACAGATGTAGGTGCAAACCTTTGAGATGGTCTCTCCACAAAAGCATTCAGGGTGGTGCACTTGGTTGTACACACTAATAGACAATAAACGTAGTCGTGTAGTGAAAAAAAAAAACGTTTGAAAGTCATTTTTCAGAAAGTTCGAAAAATTGTTCGCTGTTTCAGATGCTGTTAGGCTGTCATGCATATTAATGGTAGATAGCCACCATATTGCTCTTGGGTTCTGACCCATTCAAATAGTAGAAAATGACAGATTTCTGTGCTGCTTTTGGATGTTCTAACAAAATAAAAGCTAAAACCAAGCAATATTTGACTGTTATGGATGTGTTGAATTGGATATTACATCACCAAAAGATTTAAGCTAACATGAAGCTAAGCATGGTTCAAAACACTAAGTTAAGCTAACATATGTCAGGTAAAGCCCTCATAGACTTACATGCCATAGCTTCTTCTCACCAGTTTGATACATTATACATTGAGACATGGCTCCAATGAACAGCAGGAGCCAAATCTGTATCTATGTACAGTATTGTACTTTTGTACTTTATTTTCAAAGGATAACCACTTGAGATGTACCATCTCATTTTCGAGGGGGTCCTTATTGCCAACAGAGATACAAAACAGGTCATCAATAGTACAGGAATAAATATGAATACATATATGAACACAAAAACATGATACAATGTAAAGACGCAGACACCCATTTACACACATTCGCACACCACAATGCTCCACCGATCCTAACTAGCCTTAAATTGTATTGTAAGCTGAGTGGAATCAGATATTGTTTCAGATAAGAAGGGAAATTAAAGTAGTTGCACTTAAAAATGAATAGTAATCAGTGAACATGCCTCCTGGACTTGGGGGCCAGCCAGTTTAAAGACTGGTACATCTGGCAGTGATGGGTTTTATAAGGACACCTCAGTACAAATCTACACAGAGAATTATATAAGACAGAGAGAGGATGAAGATTTGTTTCTGAGGTGTTCTGATAGATGACATCACCATAATCAAGTATTGGAAGTATAAGCTGTGTAATAATTCGTTTACGGACTTGTAGGGAAAAGCATTCAATGGATCGATAAAGAGATTTCAGAAGAACATAGATTTGCTTGGAAATTGAGTTGATATGAAATTTAAAGGAGAGCTGTGAATCAAGCCAAAGACCCAGTATATATAATGTATCTATGGTTAGATAAGCACCTTGAGGCCTTCCATTTCCCCATAGTGTGAGCATGAAGGATAAAATGGAATACAACAGAAGCTTCAGTATTGACAGACTCTTTTGTACTGCAATTAGATCAGTACATCAGTGTCTGTATCAAGAGAGCTTTCACACTCAGGTCTGAATAAATACATCAGTGTTCATGGTGAATAACTCGAACCGAGGGTCTAAGGACAGAGGGTGTCACTCCCTGTACAGATTGTAAAGCCCTCAGAGGCAAATGTACTTTGTGACTTTAGGCTATACAAATAAAAATTGATTTGATTTGATTTGAATGTATTTGATGTGTGTGTGTGTTTCCAGTCCTGCTTCCCAACATCAGTTCTGTACTTCATTTGTACCAAAACAAATGACCTTTGGTGGAAATGTCGAGAATGGGAATGGGTGAAATGTGAATGATGTTTTATATTTACAGCGGCAGCACAGCACAACATTTCTCAGGTCCACTTTGTGTGTCACACTGTATGAATGAATAGTACGCACATGGAAGTTCAGTATCAAGTTGAGTTACGCTCCAGAAAGGTGAAGAATTTACCACCCTCACATTACTCTCGTGGTTGATTTTTCTTTGTTTTCGCCTCTGGAAACAAACCCCCACCTCTGTGAGTGAGGGAGTCTGCCACATACTGCGTTAAGCACTAGCGTCTACCATGAATGCTCATTAAAAAAAGTGCCAGTGGATGTGGAACAACTCATCAGTGGCCCTGATACTGAATAATTACACAAACACACCCAGCCTTTCTCTCTCTCTCTCTCCCTCAGAGCTGTAAAGCCACGCAGCGGAGCCGGGGTCAAACCGCTGTGCTACTTCCAAGAATAAAAGTAATGTCTCTCTTCGAGGCAGAGGGAAAACAGACAGGCAGTTCAGCTTTGGTGTGCTGATAATATTTGCTCTAATGAGCAAACCGAATGGGTAAACAGCTGGACACAGGCATGCAGTGTGTATGTTGTTTTTATACTCGTGATCTTTTCCCCCCTTTAGGCTTCCGATCTGTTAGCAACACTCATGTATTCTGGTTAAACAAGCTATAGGACAAAGCACACGGGGAGAAGAGGAGCACAACAAAAAAACAAGTGATGGATGATGAGTGAAGAGAATGATGTTACTGTCAGAGGCCGTCTCTGATCTGCAGACATGTTCCTGCAGGAATCCCCCATGTGGATGTCAGATGATGTTTGTGTGTGATCCTTCAAGGACAATACTGCTGTTCTCCAACAAGAAGCATCACTACAGGCACGTTTAACACGAGGCTCTGACTCATCAGTTATTTATGTAATCTATAAAATGTTAGACAACAATAAAAACAATGTCTAGAGCGCAAAGTGAGGTCAGACGGTGTGTGTGTGTTCTCTACTTGTGTGCAAACATTTGTTCTAAATAAGAATCATTCTTAAAGTTTAGACTTCTTGTAAACCTCCAGGCTGAGCCCAGCAGCTCTGTATCAGAAGTAAATCCTTTGACATTTATGTTTAATTGTGTTCTGTAATTCTTTTTATTGCACAATAATCACAGTGAGGCAATAAGAAGTACTGATAAAAGTAGCAGTTTCAAGAAAATACTTTATACTACATCAGGCGCTGCGACGAATCGCAGGGTTGTCCGGCAGGTGTGTATGTGTGTGGATGTGTGTATGTGTGTATTTGTGCTGAACGTGACCGCTGTGAAACAATCAGGAAGACAGTTTTTATTTCACTTTATTATTGTCACTTTGGACTAATTTGCAATACCTCTGCTAATGCTGTGATCTTCACTCAGTGTCTACAGCCTCACAATTGTATATAGTTTTTATCACTATCTGTCTACAGCCTCACAATTGTATATAGTTTTTATCACTATCTGTAGGTCTATTCCTTATTTTTATAAAAACATTTATTCTATTTTTGCTTTTATATAGTTTTCTATTTGTAAAGATCTTAGCACAGGTTTCATTTCCCCCCACATTTAATTTCTTCTTTGCACGTCAAATTACTATGCACATATTAAACGTTTAATTTAAATGCAGATTCAGTGCATTGGTTTAACTTTAACATATGTTTACTGTAGTATATAAATTTAATGTATGTTTATTGTAGTATGGGCTCATCTTAATGCATGCTTACTGTATGTTTACTGTGACTCTGTCTGTCTGTCTGTCTGTCTGTCTGTCTGTCTGTCTGTCTGTCGAGGCTGGTGCTCACTCACTCTCATTCATTGTCAAAGTCTCTTGACTAATGCTCACTCTCTCTCAAACTCTCTCTTTGCAGCATAGATTGCGAGCCAGAACAGCTAGGACACGACAGATAGAGCATCAGCCGTGTTTTTCCGAAAGTTGGATCTAGCTCCATTCCTCCGCCCCTGCAGCCTGCACTGCCACAGCCAAAACGGATGACCCCCGCTCGTATGAATGGAAACATCTGCACGCCTCACCTGTTCACCTGTTTGAATGTACCCTATGGGCAGCAATGAAGCCAGAAAAGTCAGTTAAAATAGCCCAAACTACAAAAATAAGTCAAGATTATTTCAAAACTATTTTTCTTCAGTGCTACATGTTGACTAAATATCACCTGCCCGTGGATGTTTACTCTGTGTGTTCTCATTAGAAACCCACAGGATGGGTGGAACACCACAAAACCTGCAGAAGACGTACATGTCTACAGTCAACAACACAGGTCTCACCTTTAGTCCATTTCCAATGAGACAAACAGACTTGATGAGCAAACACCAGCCAATGCATCCAGTGTTGTAGCCATCCAAACAAACCCATCACATGAAGATGACTAACAGTTCATGAGTGAAATGTTCTGCTGTCTGTCACGCCTAAGGGATGCTGGGACTAATAGGAAAACAGGGAATACCAGAGTCAGTGAATGGCTACATTGAAGGAAAGCTCTTCATTATTGTATTGAGTTGCTGAATGGAACTATCACATGCTGAATATTTAATACAGCGAGTGCTCGAGGCAGACATGCTCCCAAATGAAGCTCTCCGGAGGGGAAGTCATGCTGTTGTTACACATACAGGAAGCTGTAGCTTAGCTTTAACCTGACTGTTTCCTCTGACTTTCTCATGTGTGTGTGTGTGTGTCTGCACACTGATGTTCTTTATAGCTCTACAGAGAATGGATTTAAAGGATGGAGGAGGGGGACGTGTCTTTGATAGTATCCATGGTGATATGCCAGGGATCAGGCTACATTTTCTGGCTCACTGATAAACGTACATGAGGATCAGTTCTTGGCTGACAACAGAGATCAGAGTCTCCGGGGACCATCGATTATCACTGCTGTCAAGAGAAAACCTTGTGTCTCTACGACAGACGCTTTTTTAGGAACTAAGAGCGGCCTCTCTCTCTCTGCTGTTTATGTTCCCACAGCTGACAACTTGCTAACTGTTTGGAGTCCTACAGACCTGCTGCATATTTAATACAGCGAGCTAATAATAATAAAGCCAATAATATGATCAACCAATTCTTAATATGCAGAAAGTTTATAA
This sequence comes from Larimichthys crocea, assembly GCF_000972845.2. Classification (NCBI taxonomy): domain Eukaryota; kingdom Metazoa; phylum Chordata; class Actinopteri; family Sciaenidae; genus Larimichthys; species Larimichthys crocea. The sequence goes on along the minus strand of NC_040024.1, from coordinate 288,633 downwards.
AGTGCTAATCCTTGCACATTTATGAAGGTAACAAAATACAGACATGACCACAAGGCAGCGTTATTACACTGAATATGTATAAGTATAAACTTAAGACTTATCTTTTCAAAGACCGTGTAAAAGCAATGTTGGAAACTAGTTGCTGAAAACATGTGAAAAGACTTTGAACGATGTATTACTGAAATGTGGAGTTAGAGGTTCAAAGTTTTTCACCCTGAGCATACCCCTGCACCCCTAGCAGAGAGATGGAGATGAATTCATCTCGCTCAGAGTGTTTCAAAGTTAGTCATGTCATTTTCTGAACTCATCTGACACGTTTCAGTCACTTCAAAATGGCTGCTTGACTGCTCCCACGAGTGGGCGTGGCTTCAGTGCTTTTTTACCTGATTTTAACATCTAATTTCATAAACTTGTTGATATTTTTAATCGTTCAAATTTTGCTTGGTGGTTAATAACACTTTCTTCTTTGGTCTGACAAACTCAGAACACATTTCTATTCTTACTTTACACAGACTTTAATCTGGCTTTTACTTGAACCATTTTAAATATTTTTCTGTTTATGTATTTTAATGTTACACGATTTTTACCTTTATTTATTTAGCTATTATTTATTTGTTTATATACCTTAACCTTTATTTTAAGATATCTGGATGTTATTATGCTTTACTTTTATTCTTTTTTATCTAGCTATTTACACATTTTTACATAATTAGTTTTACTACTTTACTATTATACATGTTTAATGTTTTGTGGTGGAGGGTTGGAGGTAGGCAGTGGGTGTTGGGGTGTTTTTAGGTGAAGCACTTTGTGTTACATGTTTTGTATGAAAAGTGCTATACAAATAAAGAAATGATATGGGCAATGTACATACCAAGAACCCAACGAGAAAGATACTGACATGCACCTGTGTGTGTGTACGTGTGTGTGTGTGTACTTCTTTGGAATTTGCTGTGTAAAGAGTGTCAACACTGATTACAGATACACAGCAGATGAACTATGTTTTACAGCCAGTCCTCTAAGACCCCAAACACATGTGACACTTCCTCATCTGCCTCCTACCTCTGAAACACGTCATCAGTTTATAAAAAGTAGGAAACATTAAATACCAGCCTTAAAAAACCACAGATGAGCAGTTGGCATCAGTGTGTGAATGAGTAAATGTGTTGCTTTGAATTGGTAGGTACATCAGACAGTTGCTGTGTAAAAATATAAAAGTCTATTTTTCATCCATCTATTCAGATAAAAACATGCAAGCCAAGACAGTCAGAGGATTACAGGAGGGAGCACATGTTTGTGACATAACATGTGAACGAGCAGCGGCCACGTTCATCACTGCTCACAATAAAGAGCCTTAATCACACAAGAGGAAGTTCATGTATGTGTCGAAGACAGAGGACCAGTTAATAAATACACTCTCAGCCAATCACATCACTGGTCTCATGACTCTGAAACAGCTAAGCCAATCATAGTGACACTTGATGACAACAGCCCAACAGGTGAAGAATTGTCTTCTTGTTGTCTGGATTAGCAGAACCCTGTGACACTGAAGCCTCATCATCGTCAGTGCTTCCATCCGATGTTAAACTGTGACACAGCAGAGTTTACACTAATTCATTTTAAGAATAAAACCTGAATTCAGTTCTGAAGTTGGAAAGGAGGCTGTGACGCACAGGATTAATGAGCCACACTAATCCAAAGAGTTCGAACAGACCAGCCTGGTGTGTGTGAGGTGTGCTTTCATGAAGGACTGCTCATCTGCTGACTGACAGTTTATCCATGTCTGAAGCATTATTCCGTGATTGCTGGTCGAGTGACTTGGCAGAGACACAGACTATCACAGCTCATTGTGTTTTATGACTTGTCTATCAGTGATCTGTAAGGAGCCCTTAGGGGTCGACTTCACTTTTTCACCCACGGCATATCCATGGTTCCACCTGACCACCACCAGTTTAACATCAACAACAGAACAAGGTCAGTGTCAAATGCCAGTGATTTGGTGACATTTTTGGCACACCATCTGTGTGTGTGTCACCTTGCCAGTAGTGGGGCTAATATTGTTAACTCTATATTAAAGACATCAGAGCCATGAAAATCACATGATGTGGGGATGAATCTTCAACTTTTACATCATCTCTATTTGGTTTATAACAACTTTGTTTTAGTTGTGTTGTTCCAGTCATCAACTCTATCAGTTATGGTAACACAGTAGTGACTAAAGCATGTCAATATCTCTAAAGATGGAAACATTGGGGAATATTTTTTACAATTCTTCATTTTCTCTTCCAAAGTTTGGCTAGCCTGGCAGTTGGTTTGATTGTCTTACCTCTGAATTCCACCAGGCACGACTACGACCACCAGAGTTGAGCGTTCTATACAATGACTGTGATTGTGATCAATTTTTTGAGAATCTGGTGAGAATCCGGTCAATTTTCAAAATAAAACAACCTGTGCAGACTCAAGATGGCACTATAAGCATATTTACTCACGGTAGAAGCACATAAACCAATGAAAAACTACCAAATATGAGCAAGTTTACAAAGCCTGGCAGGCAAAATGTTCTACTTCTGAAACACTCCTGGTGGCACATGAAGCCACATAGAGAATGGACAAAAACAGCATGAAGGCCACAACGTCACAAAGCCATGCCTGTTGGAATTTAGGGGTTACCATTCATGTTTCTTGCCCCATCAGACCGAAATCTCAGCAATCACTTTAGTGCCTACTGTATTTACATTTATATTTAGCTGGTGCTTTTATCCAAAGTGGAAACAATCAAGTTACAGCATGACAAGAACATGTTAGTGCAGCAATAAGTACTACTCTCACAGAATCAAGGTCCAGTTCTAGAGGGTGATAGATTCAGCATGTCCAGTTGTTGGCAGTGTTGGAGAGGTGATCCTCTCTGAAGCTGGAGGTCTTCAGGAGTTTTTTTAAAGGTAGAGAAGGACACCCCTGATCTGGGTGGAACTGGTAGGATGTTCTACTAACGGAGAACAACAGACGAGAAAAGTCTGGATTGCCCTGAGTGAACTGGCAGTGCCAGGCTTCGTTCATTGGAGGTTGTGCTACTGCATTATCATAACTGACAGAACTGACGACCAGAACAATGACAAGTTGAAGTAAACTGTATTTCCTTTAAGACGGCACATAAAGAGAATTCATTTATAATTCTGACACTGACATCTTTTTGATTCTATAGTTAATGGAATTGTTTGTTTGCTTGTGACTGTCACAGCTGCCTCGGTGGCCAGGCTTCATTATGAGTGAACAGTGGACTGGAAAGCAAGGTGCATTCCTGTCATGACACCATTTGACATTCGGTCTCGAGAGATGCATCGTAACAAGGAGTTCTTGCAGCTGTGAAATGAAATTGAGTTTTCCTTCTACTATTTTAGAAAAAATACTTTGGAGCAAATCATTTATCATCAGATAGAAAAGTTTTTTTGTAGTTATGACACCAGTCAACACAGACATGCCTACATGTGCTGCCTAGCTTCTTATGACTCATTATATAAATGGAAAAACAGCAATTAGGCCATATATGGATTATTTGTCCTACAGCAGGATTTCCAGCTGAAACGTGCAGGTGTTCATATTCATACACCTTTTGTTGTTCAGCTATCAGATGCAAACACCTCAGATTTGTTAAAATGACCTTTGTATGAAACTGAGAACACGCAAACAGCTAAACACCCAACAGCGGAGTGGTTTCTCTGTCAGCCAGCATAATGTCGAGTGGTTCACCTCAATCAGGAAAAGGTTACCGAGGAGGCAATAAAACCAAAAAACAAGATGACACTGAAGAAGCCACTCAAACAAAAGGTGTTTGTGAAAAATAAAGTAAAAGCCTACATGGACTGTGAAGTCACATCGTCTCAAGCTACAGAAAATCTTGACAAATATTGACTTTTATCGGTCTCTCTGCTTCCTCCTGGCCTTGTCTTTTCATCACTGTGCTGGCTGCTCTGTGGCAGCACAAAAACATTAATAATACATACAGAGATCAAATAAAAGATTGGAAACACACAGTGGCTTGTGGAAGCCCATAGTTCATCACAAAAGCCTGACCTCCATTCAGCTGCTAATTCTACTTTATGATAACTGCCATAAAGGTAAACCATACATCCTGTCCATTTATTTCATACAGTTAAATGGCTGTAAGGTGGTGGTTAAGTGAAATAAACCTAGAAAATCTAGAAAAATATGAAATCAGAGGCCTGTAAAGTGAAGACTGGATCATGATGGCAAGGGTCAGCTCAAATACTCTGTCCCTGTAGACCAGGTTAAGCATCGTTAGCCTACAGGAAAGGCTCACAGTGATATTGGCTGACTGGGGTTTCTTTCAATCCTCCCATTTACCACTTGATCACCATAAACATGATTATTTTCATCATCAATTAATCTGCTGATTTAGATTAACCCTAGCCCTAACCACTCTGGCTTCTAGCCCAACCACAACCACCTAGTCTCTTGCGTGCTCTACACTCGGACATCTCTTTCACATGCTGGGCTGGCCTTTAGACTGAACATCCTCAACCCTAACACCTCCCCAGACGGATATCCTAACCCTAACCACTCTGGCTTCTTGCCTATCACTGACCGTCTCATTTCTGGAGTACATCAGATCCTACATCTCACCTACATTCCTACCTTTGAACCTCCACTAAAGATCCTCGATCTTTAGTGGAGTATCCTGACTGTAATCGCCTAGAATCCGATCTATGATCTTGTCTTTATATTTAACATCCTAAGTACTAAGTTACTAACCAACTACATCTGGTCACTGTGACAACACAGTGTCAACAAGTCAGTTCATGCTGGTCCACTGTGCTAACAGGTTCATCTCCGGTTCCCCGTTGGGTCTGACAGCTTTGGTACTGGCTGTTTGAACCGCTTAACTGGAACGCCACATTCTAACTGTTAGCTGCTAACAGCACCGACATCTCAGACTGTGGTAGGCCACTATGGGACAAAAAAGAATCCAGCAGCCGAGGAGGTGGACCCACTTTACACATCATCTCAGAGTGACCAAGACAGTGAAGAAGGTTAGCCAACACCAATAGGAGAGCAACAGCATCAACTCAGCATACCTCACACTTTCTCCCCTCACCCTCTCCTCCTCTACAATGTCATGGCATACACAGTGGTGCAGACCTGGGTGTCAAGCGTTGGACAATGCCTTGCCTTTGAATCTCTATACCAAACCACATACTTCATCGGACAACTCAGGGAGAGTCAATGTGATAACCACTACACCTAACCCTAACCATTTTCTTGTTTATTTCTTTGGTCATACATCATATTTTACTAGGACCCAAAGAGATATCTCCAAAATGCTAACCAAAACCCCCAAATTTAATTTCCTTTCATATATGACAAAGAAAAAAAGCAAACTGTCACATATGAGAAGCAGAAACCTGCACGGCTACACTTCAAAAATGACTAACAACACCGATGTGGTGCATGCATTTTGAAGGACAGATTTTAAAGTCCTGTATAGGAACTGATACTGCCGGTAAATCATGAAAATCTGCCACTAAAGGAAGTGAGAACTCAAAGGCTCAAGGGTGTTGTTCCCTCTCCATGTCACTAACTGAATCTACTTGCCGTTGGGTTGCTGTTGTCTTCTGAGTCAGCCTTGATGCTGAGCTGCAGGAAATGTCAACGTGCTCACCAGTATGCGTTACAACAACATTTTATACATCTCTGCTCGGGTGCTTTGGAGTGATGCTTCGCTTCTCTGAAACAGGGCATGGTGCACCAGTGTGGTAAAAGGTGTGACAGCAAGGATGTGGTTAACCACAAGCCCTGATGTAGTTTATGAAACATGCATCTGTTTGAGTTGTAATACACATGTGAAACTGTGTCTACGGTCGACCTGAGATGATCAGAAAATCTAGTTTTTGAGTTCATGCAAGGTAAAACTACATCTAATGATGACAATTTCAAAGAAAAACATGCTGTTATGTATTCCCAATATTTCATAAATTCACCAGGACTGCAGACTTGCTTTGGGACCCTTCATGTTGTGAAAATCACTGTAAATCACAGTCATCAAGGGTTATTAACTGCAGCCTTTCATTTTGCACACACAGCAACATGCAGACCGGTGTGGTTTTAATACACTCCATCAAGACTGAAGACTGAAGACCACTCTATTATGGAAAAACAATCTGCTTTATTCCACAGAAACACTACATTACTTTATGTTGACTCAACTGTTTTCCCAGTGATGGGTTCATGAGAAATATTGTATATTGCACATGCAAGGGCATACATTTATAGTTACAGTTAGCATGTACAGTGCATTTGTGTGCACTGTATATACAGGTATGTCCTGTATATATATATATATATATATACATATATATATATATACACACAAATGTAAGTTGTTCAATTGACCTCAAACATGTCTTTGGTATTTCTCTACAGCCTACAGTTACTTATGAGCTAACATCTATGTCAAACTGTGATAGAGCTGTGACTAACAATTATTTTTGTTACTGATCATTATGGTGATTATTATTTCAAATGATTAGGGTTTGGTCTACGAGATATCATAAACTTGTGATAATTCCCCCAGCTTGTTGTCCAACCAACACAAATTCTGGAGATATTAAGTTTACACAAAATCATAACTTTTCTTGTAAAGTCACAAGACTAAGTGACTAATTGTATAAATAAAGACTAACAGTCAAAACACATGGGACATCCATGTTTCATGTGTTTTAGCTGTAAGCTTGAGCTGACCTCCAGTCATCCTACTGTAGCAGCTTTGTGAGCAGCTTTGGGCTAAGACGTTGAAGTTGCAGCCCTGAGCTCAATGCTAAAGCTAGCTAGCTATAGCTAAATGCTAACATCAACAGGCTGATAAGGGTGTCATTTGGCTGTGGTTTAGAAGGTAGCACAAGGTGTCTGCTAATCAGATGATCGGTGGTTCAATCCCTGGATCCTCCAGTCTGCATTTCAAAGTGTCCAAATTGCTTCACCATTGGTGTATGAATGGTTATCTCCTCAAACTGATGAGCAGTTGGCACCTTGCATGGCAGCCAATGCCATCAGTGTATGAATGGCTGTGAATGGGGGAATGAGTACTGTCAAAGAGCATTTATAGTACAATTAATTTGTAATTTTTACCATCAACATGTTGACATGCTCACAATGACAATGTTAACATGCTTGGCTAACAGGTTAACAGGTGTCAGCTGAGGCTGATGGGGTCAGAGTCAGTAAAGTTAACATTTGCCCACAGGAGAATATGAATGTCAATGTCACTAAATGTCGTGGCAATCCATCCAATAGCTGTCAAAACACTTAAAGCCAATTCATCATGGTGGTATTATGGGAAACATCAGGGGATCACCAAAGTCATCAGGATCCATCCTCTGGGAACCAGAAATGTCGAACTAATTTTGCCCCAATCCTTCACACTGGAAATGCTGAGATATACCACTGGATGAGTGGAAAAATTGGACATGCTGTTGGCACTCTATTAAAAGTCATGTCATGATCATTCCTCTCGCCACCATTATTATCTGTGCCAAATTTCATGGCAATCCATCCAATAATTGGAATATTTCAGTCTTGACCGACACACTTTGCCATCCATGGAACCACGCTGTAGCGCGGCTAAAATCCGGAACCCTCGGATAACTCCGTGATGAGGGCAAGAATCAGAACATTTTGGACAGATAAAGCAAGATATGCTGAAGAAGAGTTGTACCACAGTAAATTGAGGTACTTCTGATGACGGTGAATCACACCTTACTGCCTCATTTTGAGCAGAGTTGGTCATGATGGCTGTTCAATCACAGAGCTGTTTTCTGCTGAGCTGCGGACTGCATGAAATCTTTTTATGTGGCTCCAACGCAAAACGAGTGCCTGCACAGTTTAGCCTGAAATTGCTTTGAAATCACCTGCAGTGAAATGACAATTAAACAGTAATTGCTTCGAAAAATGTTGTGCTCCGCAAGGCCAATCAATAATCATCTACAAAGAAAAACATGCGCATGTTTGAGTGGAAATGGAGCTGTGTTGGGACCCGGCATCATCTCTTTTCAAAGAGATCCAACAACGCTATGATTAAAATCTGGTCAAGGCGAGACATCTTTGGTCGACACTACAGGTTTTGGTGACCTTGGGCGACCTTTAAAAGATGGATCCATGTCTCGTCTTCCAGAAACAGGAACAGAAACAGATCCTTGTTAAACCAGCTGAAGTGTGTTTGAAAGGGGCGAGAGAGGCGGCGGTGTGGTGTTGAGGGGGTGGTTGAGTATTTTCTTCTTTCTCCATTTTAGAAGTGATCCTGTACTTTTCAGTGCAGCTGAGGTTTGAGAACACTTTAAGTCATGATGATGGCTGACAGGATTTTATGGTGTGCTTTAGAGCTGCAGATTACAGTTGTGGGGAGAGGACAGTTTGTCTTTTTCCTGCTCTGTCCTTTGTTTGGGCCTTAGGGATTGTGGGTAAGGAAGAAGCAAAGCAATGGTTTTGAAAATGGGTTTAGAAGTAGCCATATTTTCTAAATATTTTTTTCTTTATAACCCAAAACTAATTTTGAAGCCCATTAGATCGTCCCATCAGACTTTATATATTATTATTCACCCTGCGGTGCTTTGGTAAGACTTCTGGTAACACTGACATAGCTATTAGCCTCAGAGAACTATTTCCATTGCTCCATTTTAATGTTCCTGTGGAAGTATATAGCGCTTAGGTTATGCCAGGTTATTAAGTTATTAGAGACATATCTGTACTATCTGCACTCAGTCTGTACTGACAGAAACTTAGACCAGCTCCAATATAGCTGAAAGCAGTAAAACAAGGAACATAAGAAACAGGAACATAGGAGTGAAACTAAAGTAACCATAGAACTGCAGCAAGTCACCAGAGAATTTGAATGACAGTGTCCTCTCCTCTCCAGCATACAGACAATACACAGTGCAACTAAAGCGAACTGAAAACCTCAGATAGATCTTTATGAACTACTGAACCTACTAACTGTACTCTTTAACCATTATGCTAGGGTTAGGGTTATGTTATAGGGTTACATTATGTTAGGGATAGGGTTATAAAATCAAAACAAAAGATATTGTGTGGGTTGTAATTAAAGAAGAGAGAATCTAGGGCCACTATTCAGGTAGGGCAGTGGGAGTAGCATTTTTTAAAAAGTCTGGACAGTTTGGAATACATAATTAAGTTATCAATTACAATATGTTTTTTAATCAAATCCAAATTAAATCAAAATAAAATAATTTATTTCCGAATCATTTAAATTGTATATTAAAACCAAACTGTGGAGATCTTGCAATAAGAGTTTGAATATACTATTTCTTTGTAATCTGTTTTAATAACATCTGTGTTGGTTTCTTGGAGAATCACAAAAGACAACAAAGAGGAGGGGGTATAATAAAAGGAACCCAGCAAGCAATGTGGCATATGATACCCCATGAATCTCATCTCCATAACACCAGACACAAATAATTAATAAGTAAATAAAAGTTTTGCAGTTAATTAATAAAGTTGTATAGTTTTATAATAATGTTTAAGTGAAAGTTATAAATAGTTTTGAAATTTTTTTTTTAGTTCAATGTAAAATATATTTTTACACACGCAAGTGAGGGGGGAAAAGGCTGATTTGTGGAAAGCCAGCTAAATATTTTATCCATGGCCAGGGTATCTATCTATGTATATTAATACTGATTTGATTTTATCTCCCAAGTCTTTTATTTTCATATTTTATTTTCCGGGCAAATAAACTCTTTTAATATCTGCTGTGCAGTGTGTCAATGTCTTGTTGTGACCTGATACTTGTTTTATATTGTTCAGCTGTAAAAAAGTAAGTAGTTTTATTTGAATTTGTAAAGTTTTATTTATTTGTATCATTAGATTGTTTTTGCTCAGTTGTAAACAGTTAATAGCCTGGTTTTAATTAAATTTGCAAAGTTTGTGCCTGATCACAGCTGAATAGGGGGACGTCTGGACATCATTTCCAGGATGTGGTCACCAAGGCGTCCTCTCGACGACATAAATTGGATGGTTACGTGGTCGTTTAGGGTAATTAAAAAGCCGTCGAGATGATGTCTTGGTGAGGACGTCCTGGAAATAACGTCTAAAACATCGCTTATTTGGCCGTGATTTAGCATAGTCCGGAACATCACCAAATACAACACGTTAACTGGACGTCGTTTGGCTTGCTGGGATAGCAGCCAGCTAATATTACTGACTAGTCCAACAGCAGTCAGCCCAGCTCGGCGTCTGTCTTTCAGCCTTTTATTTTACCAAGCTCTCACCAACCACTAACAGTCAAACCCACATTTACCCTTGCCCGGCAGCTTCTTGCTCCCTCACGCTACTCTTCTCTTCTTAGCTTCTACCATCAATGTCCTCTTTTGTCTTTTCACCATCAGCCATGTCTATAGAGGCTGCTGAGCCCGGTTACATTGCCCGCTTATCCTGCGCCTCACACTAAAATAACAGTCAGTCCCGGCAGCCCAGCTAATAAACTTACCTAAAATTACCTAACAGCAGCTACAGTTGTCAGCAGTTAACTTCACTATCCATCATAAACTCTGTAAATCACAGATAGTTGGGGCAGAGCAGCCAGAGGACATCAGAGGGAAACCCAGAAAACATTTTCTCCATAAAATATGATCCAGTTTCACCAAAATCAGTCAAATAGTTATAGAGAGCCGAAAGTTACATAGTGTGAGAACAGACGTATGAATGTCAGAGACACTGTTCACCTGATTACAAGTCAGTGTGGATCAACACACCAGCTTTAAATCTGTTAGTTTATGGGAGAAAAGTTACACAATGCTGCTTTAAATTATGGAATTATGTTTCATCTGATTGGTCTTTTTTTACTCTCTGACTTGAAAATCTCTTTGAAAATCTTTCAATGTTAAACCACCAGATGGGCTCATGGTCGTGCCAGCGCAGCATTATTTGATCATTTGTGTGTTTGAGTCTTTCTTCTTCATTAACAGTGAAATCAAAGCGTTTCTTGATAATTTTACAGTCCTTGCACTTTTCTCCAACAAGGACACATTCTGTTCTGCAGTAGAGGACACAGTGAAAAGGTTGTCTGCATATGGAAGTCATTTTTCTTGGTTCCCTACAGTGAGCCCAGGTGATGTGGAGTTGTTGCTGGCAACTCATTTATATAAATGTTGAATTATGTGGCTACCTTGACTCGTGCCTGGGCTCTGACTAAAGCTTTGGTGTTTTTATTATCTATCTGAAAGCAGCATTCGTCTTTGTTATGAACTGCTTTAATCGTGACTTTGCATTTGTCAGCAGTTTGAAGAGCAGACTTATGTGTCAAGTGAGTCAAATGCTTTATTGTATATGATTGAACAAAAAATATGATTGTTTGTTTCCTGAATACATTTTATGTGAGAGTATTTTTACATCAGTGGTTCTGTATTTAGAAGACAATCCGATCCAACTTCTACAGTATTACTTATTTACATTTACAAAGAATATTGTTGCTTGGTTTCTAATAAATGAGTCTAAAGACTGTATTCCATGTTGGGGAGGTACTCTTCTGTTTTTGTAATGCTGTTTATTCAAGTTGTGGAGGTAGGTTGGACTCTCCATTATTCCAACAATCATCTTTGTTCTTTGTCATTTAGGTTTTTTTAAATGTCCTGAAATGACTTTTGATTTTCTTCCAGCACTTGTCACAGAGAATGCATTTCACAGACTGATGTAGGACCTTGGTATCCACTCCATTTATACAACATGTTTTTCCTTTGCCTCTTACTTAAGCACTCTTGGTCAAACCACTTTTCCTTTGGCTTCTGCTGAATGTTTTCAGTAATGAGATGGGCCTCTGGATGCCTTGAATGTGTCATTTATTTTGGTCGCATCTCACCTTCTTTCTGTTTACCATGAATTTGTAGAACAGGGAGCTGTTCAGACAGCATCTTTGTATTACAACTCTGTTCTCACTGAAGCATTTCAAAGTCAGTATTGAACTAGAAAAAAGGTGTGGATGTGACTGAGGTCGACAATCTGTCATCATCGACGATCAGATGACAGAACATTTGTACAACATTTCATCATTTCATTTAGCTCTTCTGTTCGGTGTTATAAAAAGGCTCACCAGATGTACTCTTAGTTGGAAAGCAGTGGCACTTGTGCGTTGAGTGTCACATAATTTGAAAATTTGAGCCCATGTTTAGGCTTACATGAAATGATGATTTTACATTAAAGTCCATGTAAAGACAAATCTAACATTTCTTTCAAAATACATTAAATATGTTGGAAAATATGTGCTGAAAACATATGAAAAGACTTTGAACCAAATATTAGTGAAATGTGAAGTTTCAAAATTTTTCCACCAGTTTTCAGTCCAGGATTTTGTGGGCGGTCCTTAAAGGGTGGCTCGATGGCTGAGGCCACCCTGAGCAGAGAGATAGAGAAGAATTCATCTCGCTCAGAGTGTTTCAAAGTTAGTCATGTGATTTTCTGAACTTGTTCAGGTTGGGACACGCCCCCACAGTCCTGGAGCTGAGGATTAATTTTTACCTGATTTTGACACCTAATTTCATAAACTTGGCAATATTTCAAATTTATATCATTCAATATCATTCAAATTTGGCTTGATGGTTAATAACACTTTTTTCTTTAGTCTGACAAACAGAACACATCGCTTCTGAACTTGATCAGCCCATGTCACTGAACACTGGACTGTATGTACAGTGTAACTAAGTATGATATGAAATATTGTCGCCACTGTAACTGTGGTTTAGATACAGAAATATATTAACATACGTTTTTTGTTGACTTCTGTCATGATATCATGATATTTTTTTTTACACAAATACCAACATTCTGACACATTTAGTAACCATGGATATTGAGTAACATGACCAGCTGACCCCAGAGCAGATCTTATTAGCACAGATATGTTAAAAAAAAAACATAAACCTGTTCAGATGTCAGACATACAAGCTAATCATGAGCAGCTTTCAGTCAATCCACACCAGCCGACACAATGCTACATCTGCTGTAAACATGAAGTTAAAAGACCAAAGAGAGTTGAAGCGCTGAATGCAGAAGGTAACAATGTCACGCTACCTCTGCTTTTCCTTCTACAGCCTGCAGTGATTATCTGCACTGTCACAAGAGGCCGCTGCTCAGGAAAATGTCACATTTCTCCCTCATAGGGATGTAACGATACATTGTGACAGGATTAAAATCGGTACAAATGCGTGACGACTCGCATCGGTTGACAGAAAAAATGAATCGCGATTCTTGGCGAATGCGAGAGAAGTAGGATATGTTCTTTTTCGTCTTTTTTTTAATTAGAAATAGGTTACGTTGTGGCTGCAGCTTCCACTGCCGCGTCTGCCTTTCTGTGTCTCACACACACACACACACACACACACACACACACACACACACCCCTACACACATGCGCAGTAGTGGTAATCGGCGTCAGGCCTGACTGTACCGTAAATGATACCATAACACAGATCCCTCAGGAATTCACGATGTTGCAATTTGCAACTTCAACGCAACTTCCCCGTGAATTCGGGGGTGTTGCAATTTTAACCAATCACCCAGCGCCGGTCCTGGCCACATTTGCGCCCTGGGCGAACTCGGGTCAGGGACGGCCGCACGGTGCGGGAGGATCCCCTCGTGGGACCTCTCCCCGGCGCTGGCTGGCCCCCGAGGTGGTGTGCCGCGACCGGCTCTACGTTTACAGCGCCCGGACCTCGCCGTTTCCCGGCACCGTGGACTCTCATTAAAGTGTTAATGAGCTATCATCTTAATTGTTTTTATTTCCAGTTAGCTCATACTTCAAGCTGAAAGGTAATGGTCAGATCAGCTGCTTGCTGGAAGCCCTAATAAGAACACAAACTGCTTGAGAGTTTCTGTAAAGAGAGATTTTTTTCCTACAAATAAAAAGATAATTTTATTTGGTCATAATTTGTCTGTAGCTCATTTTGATTTAAAAAAAATCTTATCGTAAACAAAAAATCGTGACTCTAATCGAGTCGTGAGTTGAGTGTATCGTTACATCCCTACTCCCTCATAAAGATCTCCTTTCTGCAGAGCTGATCTTCTGCTGGTTTCATTCTGTTCATTCAATCTAAGGTTGAACTAAGGACAATCACCAATAATGTGCTCATTTGCAGTCCAAACCCGGACTTTGACACCGTCCACTGCTTCACGCCTTAATATCTTTGAGCTGTGCTGTAGAAACAGAGTATTTATTGGCCAGCTGAAACAACACAACAGGCCTGAGAGCCCGGCTAGCTGTTAGCTATGTCTACAAATGAACTGCTGCCAAGAGTTGGCAGAGAGACATCAGTATGAAACAGGGAGGGGAGGGTGAGAGAGGGGGAGAAAGTGAAAGTGACCCATTGCCCTACTGCCAGACGAAGACGTGAAGAAACACAAAGGAAATGTGTGCACACACCTCCTCAGATGTGTTGTTAATTATCTTTCTTTCTACATGCTCCATCATGACTACCTGCCCTCCATATGCACCAGGGAGGGTTCACAACAGCAGCAGCATTGGAGGGCTGATAAACATCTGACACGATGGGGAGGGAGGTGAACAGCTCGGCTGCTTATCCTCTTTGCAGCAACCACTGAGCTGAAAAACTGCTCAGAACTGTCCCTGTAACAACCTCTTTTGCTTGCATAATCATACCGTAATGGATTATAGCAACACACGACATACATACCACAACATAAATTAAATTAGGGCCGACCATAAATTGTGTTTTCTATAGGGGACTGAAAGGAATGTATGCATGTATTCACTGCGGAGGAAAAATGACTGAAATGCCAAAACAGAAAAGCAAAAAAAAAAAAAAAAAAAAAAAAAAAAAAAAAGTGCTAATTGAACATTTGTGCATGTCTGAATTGAGCTTATTGTGCTGAGCCTCAAAGACAGAAACACGGAGGGCTGAGAGGGGACATTCATCATGTCGGTGGGAAGGGCTGAGGGGGAGAAGAGCGGTGATAAGGCAACAAAGAAATGATAGCAGCCTGGTTTCAGGTGCCGCTTCCCAAAGCTCCATCCAAACACGGCTGCTAGCCCTTTTATTGTGCGCTATGTGTACGGAGGGCATAAATACTTTAATCGTAATTACAGTGTTAAGCTAAGTTAATGGCCTCTGGAAAAAAATCAATGGCAGAGCTACAGTTAATGTAATTACGCGGCCCTCCCTGGTCCTCTAAGAGACATCTGGAAAAACAGAACTAGCATCTGGGGCCCGACAAGGGGCCGCGATTACACACTACAGCAGACAACCTAACTCAATCAATGAAACGCATGACTGCTAGACAAGAGGCAAGTGGCTGAGAGGGAAGCTAAGCGATTACTCAAACAGTGTGCTGTTCTGTCTTTAGACTGTATGGAACCAGTGCTTCATATTTATTAAAGTTGCTTATTCAATATATGAACAAACACAGAGGATTATCACCAACTCTGCAGCTCCTCTCAGCTCTGCGGTGCTTTCTAGCGTCTTTCAGCTCATCGTTTTGGTTTTACAGCCTTTACACTGCGCCCTTATCAACAGCAGCTGCAGCAGCTCTGATAAAGCCATTGTACACGACCTGCTCAGCAGAAAACAGCAGACAGACTCAGTTAAGGACTAACTGATGAAAACTTTCTCTTCTTGCTCCAAACAGACCAAGAAAAAATGAAGCGAAGCAGCTTTAATCTTGTTTCATGTCGTTCCTTTTGGTCTCAGATCTGATGAATGTGGTGACTGATGTTGGCAGCCAGAAACACAAAAGCTTAAGCGATATTTATAGTTTTGCACTAAAGGGAAGTAGCTTCAGAGTCTATACACTTGTAGTTGGCCATAGCAGAACTGTTAACGACAAGCAACTCCTCGAAAGCGTACACATCTGGACTACGGCGACTATGAAGACACCACTTCTGTGTTTTCTGATGGACATTGGTGAGAGGGAAGACAACATGAGGGGTGACCTGACAGGCACACTTCACAGCTCAACCTCAACCTGACAACATGGACTCGTTGTTTAACTAGGACAACCGGGAACCACGTTTGTTACGTTGGCTCTAATTGGCCCCAATGCCTGTTCATGGCCCGTCACCCATCTGTGAAGTGTGCTGTCAGCTACCCGAGTCCCTGTCACCGCGTCAAGGTTAATGGCTTCTGTTGAAAACAAAAGGGCTGGTGATTGCTCAGGGCAAATATATGTTTGGTCCCAGTAAAATATATCTGAGAAAAATCCTGCAACAGTGCTGTAACGAATGGCCGCCATTACGCCTGCTTTGCTTTTTATACTGAAACAAACAACAGCAGCATAATGCTGCCTGTGTGTGTCATCTAAGATCCGATGCCAGTGTTTCAGAAGCTAAAGAGGCACTTTTGGTATGTCTTCTCCATTTTCCACAGCAGATAGTACCCCCTTGACACAGGCAGAGCTGATTGTCATGGTGACGGTATTGCAGCAGTCAGCGAAACGACACACAGGAGCTTCACTTTGGTCTTGAGAAACTGCATCCTTTATTCACTGACTAAGTTACACTCCATGTTTACCGCTCATCTTGTGTCCCGAGGTGGAACAACTATGCCACTCCATCTTCGTACCTTTTATGCAGAATGGCGTGGCGGTTAAATGGATGCAACAATGTGTAAAGGGGGCTTCTGGGAGCCCTTTGTGCAAATGTGGATGCAGACAATTTTAGTGTCTTTCTACACACAACGTTTGTCATGTTGATGACAGACTTCCATATTGCCTACAATCGCAACCTGGAACTCTCAGAGTTATTGTGTGAGACAGGAAGAGTGCAAGTTTCTCAGATTTCTGTAGACATTGTGTTCATCAGGGAGTAACCAGTACTTGGCCTTATGAAGAATTGAGCGTAAAATATGTGAAGTGCAGCAGAGGTTGGTCACGAGTGATTATGAGAATGCTTCTGCTTCTCCGGAGCACCACAGCGTGCTAACACCAGGACACAATGGTTCATCTTGACACTGTAAAGTATTTGTCACTTGAACAACACTAGCTATAATGTTAGAAATGTGTATTCAAATAACAAGACAATTTAAAATTTCAACATACTTTTCTGTCCGTGTTAAAGATTCAGAGACGCTGGCTGAAGTCAGTATACCTGAAATGAACGAGTCCATACGACCTGATGTCCAGCCACGTCTGAAAGACAAAGTGATTCTACGTGTTCTGGATGGTGGGGTAAGATGCCTGCTGTTGTGGAGGGAGTGAGACACGATAATAGTTCAAATAAGAAAAAATGCATGTTCTTTTTGACAGTGTCTTCTGGAAGACATTCATGATGTTACCCTCGGTTGTTGATTCTCACCTCTGACCTGACCTGTCACTGTGTTCTCATTGGGACTGACGGTTTTCTAACAGAAAGTGTTGAACACAGTGCTCTAACGTTGCCACATGGGACACATCTGCAGTAATTAACAAAATTGGAAATCTACAAATATAGCATTGTAGAAAACAAGGGTTAGGGTCATGATTCTTCTAACCCACAATTTGATTTTATATTTTAACTTTTCTTTCAGCGCTTACAGTCATTGTTAGACTGTGGAGTCTTAATTTAGATCTCATCTCATTTCATTGGGATTCTCCTTTGACAACGGTTATTCCCATTTTCAAATTCTTCTTAACAAAGATAAGCAACATATACCTGCCATGAAATGTTGGTACCAGAAGCATTTTGGTTTTTGGTTTTGGTCGTCTGAGTAGTATTGACCACTCACATTTGAGTGGGTTTTGTTTGCAGCAGTCCAAGTAGAGTCTTGCAATCCAGGACCAAACAAATTAACTCTGGTCCGCCTGAAAACATAGTTCTCTGTCCACTTGCAAGTAAACCCTGGTGTTGTTCTCTTACAGTGGGAAAGCAAACTGACTATCCAGCGAACCAATGATCAGAAAGCCAATCAATGAACCGGGTTTTCTTCTTCCTGGTGCTTTTTCCCCCAGACTATCCTGGTGTGAACGCAAAATCAAAACAAAACTATTGTGACACCATTACAGGGTGACTGTGTGGTGGGATATTTGTCTTGATCAAAGCCATCTAAACTAACTTATTCACATCAACTCTCATTACAATTAGAAAAAAAGATATCAGAGTAGAAAGGCTCTGATGAAGATAGGAGCAACACAAGTGACAGATTCTTCAACATCTGTTGAACGTGGCTCAATTTTTTGCCAAAACCCAATGTGACATCATCCGGAGAAGGATCCGGCTTTAGGGAGTTCAAAGGAAAGTCAGCTGGCTGCCAGCTCAAATCTTTGCATGATTTTTCAAATATAACAAGAAAGGCTTGTGCAGAAATTGGATCTGGGAAATGCCATGCAGGGACGATTCTGAAAAGCTACATTTTTAAATGAAAGAGACATCAATTGACTGTGGCTCTGCTTTTATAGTCCCAGTTCAAATTAACATTCAAGGTCATTTCCATGGCAACAATTAGCCTAAGAAGCTGTGTGTATTAGCATGTTAAATATCCACCAAGTGAATGGAATAAATACATAAAAACTCACAGAGAGACTAAAATAATTTGTTCTGAATTAATATTTTAGCTGTTTGGAGGACCTTCGGGCTGTGAATAGATGTATTACAGTGTATGATTTTGCTGTCTGAGGATGTTGAAAAGGTGTGTGAAGAGTGATTTGTGCCGGCCATCAGTCATCCTGGACTTTAGGCATGAAGTGAAATGAGAGATGGCAACAAAGCCCTGCAGGACTGAGCCGTGGTCGCGGTCTGTCTCAGACATTCACTTTCAGAAGGTCGCACTTTGACAGATGATGCTACGCTGTCTTTAGGGATACAAACACAATGGTGAACAGGACTGTACTGTGTGCACACACATCTGATGTCAGTGTGTGCATTTGTGCAGAAGTAAATATATACAGTTTCAAGGCTCCGCAGCTGCTCTAACACGACTTCCTTAGCACATGCCAAACAGGAAACACTACAGAGTCTGCAGGGTATACAGGTCTGGCAGGCCCGAACACCACCACCTGTTCTCTGTTTTTACATCTACTTCCCCTCTTGCAGATCCTCACCCTCCCTGACCTCCACGACTAACTTTCACCGAAGCTTTATTTTGTTTCCTGTGAGCTTCTTTAGCTCTCTGCACTCTCTGTCATTCCCACACTCCATAGAGCCTTTGAAGGACGATTCATTTCCTGGTACTGACTCAAACGTCAGCCTCCTCTTCTCCTCTCGCTCCCTTCATCCCTTCATCCTGCCAGCTGAAGTGGCTCCAAATCGGTGAGCTTTTCTTGGGATTTTCCTTTTGCAGAAACAACAGGGAGAAAAAAAAAGGAAGCGGGTGCAGCTGGCTCGGAGCTGCCAGTCATCGTCTAAAATGACATCCCGAGCTGGATTAAAGCAGATTAACAGAACAAAGCTCATTATTGATTTTAATCACTATTAAAGTGGAGACACTGTGGGGCTGCAGCCAAGTTCAAACAAACTATCTCCTGAGGAAAATCGAAGGAGCTGGGATAAATAAAGCACTGTTGTCAGGAGAGTGCTTAAAAAGTGCTGTTCCTTCTAAACTCGTCTTGGTGAAGTCAGACTCTCAGAGGACTCCAGTCCTAATTAACACCTTGTCAGGTCTGCCACCCGCCGTTCAGCAATGCATTTAGCTCAACGAGACACATTTGCGAGGGGTCCGCCTCATCATTATGTACAATGGATGGCATGTAGTGCCCATTTCATTACATATCATCCCAGGGAGGCAGTGTAATCAAGGCTTTCATTAACATAAAGAGAGCTTACACTTCATCTAGTAACCCTCAACAGGAAATTTGCAATTACAATTAAACATGGTCTTTAAGACATCCTAAGCTGTGTGAGGAGATAACTGCCAGCAGTAGCCAGTGCAAACTAACTGAGTAATATGGTCAATTGTTTTGATGCTATTAATATTTAATATATGATGATTACTATTGGCTTTTCTTTAATAATCTACGTGCGCACGCACAAACACAAACACGCGCACACACATGCACAAACACAGTAAAGTTTTTTGCTCTCTAACATAAAGAAGCTTGTCTTGATTTATTAAATTAAACTGTACCAGTTTAATTTTTTTTCCTGATATATTTTTTCATAGAAGGCAGTGTCACTTTCCCTTTCTAAGAATTAGTTTTGCCGCTGTGAGATTACCTCGTACACTGGATGAGGAAATTGGCTTTCTTCAATTCACCGCTTGCCATGAAATAATTACTGATGGGAGAATGTGTGTCAGGGTTTTGATCCAGAATGTGCAACCGAAAGATGAAATGTCCAGCTGTCTACAGCTGTTGTCAATTAACATTAAATTCCATCAGTTAGTCCAAACAGGAGAACTAAACCGTGCTCCCCGAGCCTTCATATTCTCACAGAGAGATGGACGTGTAATAACAATTATCTTATCAAATTCATTTTACTTTGCAGCACACACAGAGCATTCAAGCTGTCCATTACAGCATTATTGTCTCTTTGGATGGAGAGAAATTTTGTACATTTGTGTTTGTTTTTGTACACAAGAAAGTTGAGTTGTTAACCGCATCTCTGCACCTGGAAGGTGGTTTCCTCCCACATACGACCACGTTATCATGTGACACATCACATCACTACATTCAGCTCCAGTCACTGATGGAAACCATGATATGGCGCTGAGGTGTGCCTTCATTCCAGAGTTCTGTCACATGGAAAGCTAAACCTAACCCTCACTAGAGATTCCAAATTCATTCTTCACCTTGGAGACGGCAACAAACCATGAGGTCCAAAGGTCGAACTGTTTTCAAGCTTCCAGTCGTCAGCTGACCACTTGTCGAGGAGCTGTATGTTCAAAATTCCCCTTAGCTGCAAAGGTCCGAATGTTTCATGACCTTGAATGTTTCTGAAGACTGAAGAATTTTCTTTTTCTTTGAGGTTCTCAACACTCAAATATTAAGCATGCTGTCGCACACGTTGACCCATTCAGTTGCTGTTAGAAGTTACTACAATAATTGATTTTCCCGTCTTCACGCTCAGTGTATGTATGTGAAGAACATGAGAGAACATGGACACAGTTCATCTTTGTGACTGTGTCTGTGTATCATGACATCAGTGTGAACCAGCGTCAAGTAGAGCCGAACATGATTCACAGACCAACTGCCAGCACATCGCATGTCATCTGTCTGTTCTGGGTACTTCAGCCAGCACAGGCATGTCCAGCATTGCGTCAGTTGGCATTCCAGACCCACCACACACACACACGCTTCCCCACTCTCGGTCTATTCTCAGGAGGTGTGTGTAGGTCAGTCCCCTCCCAGCACATTCCCAGCTCATTCTCATTCCATCCCCTCTCCGCTCCTCCTCCCTCATGTCTGTTTAAACTACTTGAAGTGAATGAGTCACACTCGGCAAAGAGAGCCCATCGCTCTGATTTAGCACCTCTCAGATGTGGGATTCACCTGAACGTTCCCCGGCTGAAGAGGAGAACGTGAGGAGGATGGACAGTAGAACACGCTGACGGCTGAAGGTTAGAGACAAGAACAAAAGATGATGACAAGATGGTAAATGGTAAATGGACTGTACTTATATAGCTCCTTTCTAGTCTTCCGACCACTCAAAATGCTTTACAGTACGTATCTCATTCACCCATTCACAGCCATTCATACACTGATGGCATTAGCTGCCATGCAAGGTGCTGACTCAGTTTGAGGAGCTAACCATTCAAACACCGATGGCACAGTTTGGGGTTCAGTATCTTGCCCAAGGACACTTCGACATGCAGACTGGAGGCTCTGCCTCCGAGCCACAGCCGCCCTAAGAGAAGCTTCATCAGCAAACGTTACTCTAATGTTATCACTAATTAATATACAGTCAGTTCAAAATGAACTTCATTGTATAATGAGAAACACTTTCACCATGAGGAGAGGCGCATGACTCATTATGATATTTATGAGAATGTGCTACTTTAATAACAAGACATGTTTTACCCTTACAGCGACATCATTAAACATGATAAGATCATTTTATCAGAACATGTTTCATCTTTGTAACAAGGACATTTTGTGATAACAGGACGCTTCAGTCTGACTGATACAGTGTGGTTGTGATAAAGGCACTTCTCTCATTATGACTAATAACCAGATCATCTGTGGTCAAGATCAAGTCTGACAGCAGTTTTTTTCCTTACAAGGAAATGTTCTTATGTTTTCACTCTGATTTATATCAACTTGTTTAGTTGTTTTAAAGAATATTTTAACATATCTCCATAACTCTTTGGTAAGCTGGTTTGTTAATATAAGGAGATCAAAATAAAGACACATATTTATCTTCAAATTAGTGATGTGCCGGTGGCAAACGAGCTGGTTCAAAGAGCCGGCTCTTTTAACTGAACGATGGGAGCCGGCTCCAGTTTTTTGCATGCTGTGCAACCGATTACATGAGGATAGACGAGGATCATACCACCAAGCATGGAGGGGTGGGGGTCCAGCATAGCAGTGCTCATAGACGGGTGCACTGAAAAGGAGGAATAGGAGTGCGGTTCACAGACACTCTGTAAACGCAATGAAAACAATTGGCTACAGCAATTTATTGATATTAGATTTTACTTTTGGGTGAAGGTACAAAGAATGTACTGAATCATTTAAGTGATATACACATACAAATCATAAGTCAAAACAGCGCTAAAGGTGCTGAATTATAAAAGTTAGAAGTGGTAACATGAAGAGGCGTTTGGGTGTCGAAAGAGCCGACTCCCTGAAAAGAACTGAAATTCCCATCACTACTTCAAATATAAAGACACTATTCAGATTTCATGACTCTTCTGTTATAGAATACAATTAATTTCTGTCTGTTTTCATTATAATATTACTATTGCTATTGTTATTTTATTATTATTGTATCACATAAAAATAGTACAGATTTTTTCATAATCACACTTTTATAATGACACACACACACACACGCTTTTATTGTTACGATGTCTTTTTCTCTCATATTGACTTTTCCCCCACAAATTACTAGATACTGCTGATCAATATGAAAAATATTATTCCACTCATAACAATGTACTTTGTGATGATAACAAGATAATTCTCACATCATATTTAATATGATTTTCCTCTGACAATGGGTTTCTTTGATTTGATAACAAAGAACATTTTTCATTTGATAAAATATCATTTTGCATTGTTGTGATAATGCTGTGCTTCTTTTAATACAATGAGATATGTTTCTTATTGTAAGAATGGCACACGCACACACAACAGGTTCTTGTTTCATTATATCATATATATATATAACAGTGCTTCGTCATGAAAATAAGATATTTATATTATAACATTCTGAGAACTCGATATGTTTATGATTATACGATGTGGTTTTTTAATGACGCGGTTTGTGGTCATGAAGAAAAACACGTTTTTTATCCCTCATAACACACTTTTACCGTTTCCTTTGTTTAATATACATCTTGCTTTATGTGAACATACTGTATAAAGTCATGATTTGGGCATGTTCCAGTCGTGTCCCAGTGGAAGAGGCCCAGCAGATAAAATAAACTCAGTTTCCAGTAACATTCCCAGTGACTCCTCCATTAACTGAGTGACTGCATCCCTCCTTCTCTGACCTACATTCGCGGGTCTGGACCAAACTTGAGCGCTTCGCTGGGACTCGACTGGTGGTTTAAAATAACTCTGGCAGCTCGCTGTCCTGCGTCACACACTGTGGCTCCCCGGATCAGACCCAGTGTACTCTCACCAGTCGACCCTGTGTATGTCCCCGTCTCCTCTCCGCCTCATTCGTCACTGCCTGTCTGCTTCATGTATGCCACCATTGTCTCAGGGCTGCTGCCGCTTCTGTCGGCCCTGCCTAACTGTCTGTGTCACTTCCTTCCATTTGCCTCCTCTCACTCCAAGTCATCAATCTGTTTCCAAGCAACTGAACTCCTATGCATCCAGCGCGTGAATGCTAAAATCCTCCGTGTGCCACTCGCGCGCGCTCATCCCTTCTCCACTCACACACCTGCAGCGCAAAGCTCAACATGTTTCCTCCAACAAGCCGACAATCAACATGACAAAGCCGCAGTTGACATTTGAACACAACACACACGTGGCTGCTTTAATTGCACACATTGTGCAGCAGACAGCTGTGCGGAATACACTGCTCTTTGAATGTGTAGAATAACACACACATTCATCACTGATTGTGTGTTTCCTGCCTCTTCAGCTGGCAAACTGCTTCGTGTGCTAGATTTAGGCTCACACCTGCACATCTGTTATTTTTTGTATTATGTATTTGAATAGATTTTTTTTATTACAAACAATACACAAACAGGAAACACTTTGGTTAGCTCACGTTTGTCTTTTACGCAGTGTTAAAAAGTATTTTCTCAAGACAGGAAAAAAGACTTTTTTATTGCTGTGAGATCATCTCGACTGGTTTCAACTGTTTCTATGGAAGCCCTAAGCAGTCACACAAGTATGCATTTTATTTCCTCTGTTTTCTGGAAATCCCAAGTTATTTATGTAATTATCTTGAAATAACAAAGGTTGTTATCCTCAGATAACAGGATGATTTCTTCATGGTCTCATGATAACCAAACTTTGATTACCCGAGATAACAACATAATTAATTTGAGATCTTGAGGAAACTATAGGGATAGGATGGTATATTATATCACTGCAACGTTCTCCTGTTCCTCTGACATGATGTTTTATATATTTATATACCAGAATATCACACCCACAATTATTCAAACCTTTGCATTGCAAACACATGTAAATATCTGGTCTTGTAACATTGAATAAAAGAAACTATTTAAATTACTTGGTGAGATGTTTGTTGTAATGCATAATTACATCATGTAAAAGGAGCATGTTTCTATGTAGGTTCAAGGCTGATGGAAAACAGTATAGATGTGCACTGACTCTAAAGCATGAAATGATTTAAAGACATAATGTTTCTATTAGAACAGGATCTTCACTGATAGTAGTGGTTGCAGAAACATATATACAGACAGAGTTAACTGTCAAACATGACTGTGGTTGAGAAACATTTCAAAACAATCAATCAACTGAAGAATTATGAAATGAAAAATCTGAAGTCATTTCAGGAGCACCTCAACCTCAACGTGTCACTTCTAACACACCTATAAATACCCTCCTCACCCTCTCCTCCTCTTTCACTCTCGTATTCTGCACCCCTCCCCCCCCCCCACCCCTATTCTTTCTCCTGTCTTTTATACTCTCTGCGGGGTCCTGAGGGGGTCCGTCGTGCCCGGGTGCTACAGTGAATTCACAGCTAAAGCTTCCTCACAACGCAGCAACAGACTGTGGAAGTACAAGAGTTCACGCTTCACTCACACTCTTCTCATTCTGTTCATAAATCATTTAAACAGATCTGTTGATGTGTGTGTGGTGCTTGTTGGTGAAATGGATAATAAATCTCTTTTTATGTGAATTAATAAACCTGTAGTTGGTTTTGTATTTCAGATTCAGACTTTTGGGGTTTTTTCCTCCTTCGGTGGATGTATTGTATATCACGCTTCCATGTTACACATTCAAAGAGCCACAGCAAGGCACAACTACTCCTGACAACATATTAGTGATGGATGTTCTACAGTTATCAGCTTCATTTACATACAGTATGACACGGAACCACTGTATTTATTATTCTATTTATTCCAGCATGTCGCCTTGTCCCTACATTTGTTAGAATGACTTGCATGAGACAGGATTGTTTTAGCACCATAATATCCTGATTTTTAGTCACTAATATGGGCCAAACTCCAGAAACACTGGATCCTACACTTCCCATAATGCAACATGATGAAGTCTTTTGATAGATCCTTCCTGCCTTGTACATGCTCATAAATTTGTAGTCTTTAAGACATCATCAGGGTTTTGTTTTAGATTTACCTCAACAACAACACCAAGAACAGCTAAAACACACGTGCAGCTCTAATGTTACATCTCTCTTGAGTTACAGTGAGGAACATAAACACAACAGCTTTCCCATTTTAACAAATGAGTATTCTAATTTGTTATCTCAGCTTATTACGTATTATAAGAAGGTGTCAATTTTGATTAGATACTCCACTTTTTACTTAACATATCCAATTCTACACTTAATTGTTAGAACTATGGCTCCTACTGTAAATGAAACCCTCATGCCTGCAGTCTAATGAGGATCTATTAGTTAGGTTAGGGCTGAACAGAGGGGAGGTGTTCACACATGTTCTCTCCTCCTCAAGCCTTTACAAGCATGTTAAGTGGTCCGCCTTGGGAGTCCCGGCACGTCTCTGGCTAATGTGCACGCACTGCACAGGCCTCGCCTTGATGTTATCACAGGAACATCACAACCTCTGCTGGCCTTGAACCCTGTTCCACATGCCCTTCACGGGACTCGGCGCTCATTCTGATCAGCCTGGCTCCTCTTTGAAGGTGTGTCACCTCCACCTTACGATACAATCAGCAGCTATGATTCAAGAGCATGTTTCCTATAGAGCACATATCTCTGAAGGTAAACATGAAAAGCTTCAAATGCCATTGACTTCCCTTTCATGGTCAAATGAAATAATGTGTCTGATAGAACATTAGCCATCTTTTTTGGCATCAGTGATTCAGAGCTTTCTGCACTGACAACCGACCTCACCAAATTTCAACTGTCCTCAGCATATTCTTTTTAAGATAAGAGCTCAGACTTGTAGCTTCAGGGTTATTGAGCTACCACCTGCCATTAGTGCAAGCACGTCCATATCCTGAGGCCATCCATTCAATCTTTAATAAGCTTTCAAGATGTGGAAACATTTAGTAACCTTGAGCTTCTGCGCTAAAGCACAGACTGACCAAAAAGTCAAGAGACGGCGCAGAGGAAAGACATGGGTGGAGCTTTTTGATATCTCCTTCCATTATCACTTCACTCGACATTCTCTGTCTCCCCAATTAATTCCTCTCTCTCTGGTGGAAGACAGAGGAGGTTATTAAAGGTGTCGAGGCAGTACAGATGGTAGGAAAGGAAGAATACTCACTGATTACGTTCCACTTGTAGCACCAGCTGGAGGTCATTGGATGAGAGCACTATTTCCCCTCTGACTGGGTACTCTTCCTGTTGGGTTAAGAAGAGAGATCAGATCGGGTCAGCGCAGCAGGAGGACTCCCCACTTTTTCATAAAGTGCATTTGAAAGCATGAAAGTGTTTGGACTGAGCGTTGACCCTGCAGGTAGCACAGTCAACAAGCCGCCCCATGGCAACTCATTCAAGCCGAGTAGCCATGGAAGCTGAGAGGGAAAGAAACACATTTCACACATCTATTCCCTCTAATGTGTTTCAGAACAGACACTCTCCATAGAGGTACATGTGTTAACTAAAAATAATCTCTACTGACTACTGAAATGTCTGATCTGCTAATTGTTTTAAGGATTATATGAAATGATTTTTTAATGTCAGAAAATAGTGAAAGCGTAGAAGCATTTTGCTTCCACGCGTTACAAGTTGTTATAACGAGATATTTTCATGTCATTACGACAAACATGGAATATTTCTTGTTCTATATCAATACCAATATACTACTTATCTTCTTGGAATATGAAAAGTTATATAAAGTACACATTATATATGTGAATAATAGGTATCAGGAGGTTCTGAAACAGAGGGGCAGATGAGATGTATGACGCTGACATCACAATATAACAAGATATAATAAAAGGTATTCAGTTTGATCAATGATGTAAAACAGAGAAAAGAAGCAAATCATTACATGTTACAAGCTTGAAAAAGTATTAAAATTCCATCATTCCATATGGAAAACATGTTTCTTCCTAAAACCTTGAACAGCAGCATTTTTTTTTCAATAATGAGACAGGAAGTGACCAGGAGGAGGACACACCCCATCATCATCACCCCAATGAGACTATGGTCAGCTACAGGTTCTTCAGTACACCATCAGTGACATGCAAGTGTTGTGTTGCAAAAGTGCAGGATTTTTTAAATATTGAAACTTTCCATGAGAATAAACGGTAATTTATGGGAATAAACCGTGAATTAAGACCACATATATAATATATAATAACATTTTATGTATGGTATTAATGTTTAACTTGCACATGAAAATGTATTCATACAGTAGATAGCTAGCTGATAGGTTAGATGCTGAATAAGCAATAGCTAGCAACATGATGCTAGCTTACCGCTAATTACTAAATTACCCCCATTTTCCAGTTAATTCCCATAAATTCCCATAAATTTCCATTAATTCCCATACATTTCCATGATTCCCATGGAAAGTTTATGATTTTTAATATTTCCAAAATTCCCCAACTTGTCATGCCCATGGAAAGTTTTTGGAAATTTACAGAAAATTGTCCACACCTTTGCAACCCTACATGAAAGGACCTGACCGGGACTCACCACACTAACACCACAGACAGCAAGACAACGACTCAGACGGCCTGACATGGACTCCAGGACACTTCTGCAGGTGAACCAGAGAGTATCCTGACAGGCCAACAGTATTATATTATATTCCATTTTAGAACTTATATTATAGCACATTATATTTTATAACCGTGTTTAACTTCTGCACTATTTTATGTCTTTATGTCTTTAGATTTTACTGCCATGATTATCTTTTTTATACATAATTGCAGAGCACTGGAGGAAGGATCTCAATGCCAGTGACTGCTTAACTGTAATCGTTGTGTGTAAGACAACAAAGTTTGAACTTGAAATAAACCTTAACCCACACTCACTTCTCTCTCTATTGGTTAAGCTCTCTGCAGAGAACACAGTTTGAGGCCCAGCATTTTCCCTCTTTGGAAACTGTAACATGGGAAAATAACTTGTTCAACTCGTGTGCTGCTAAAACTAATCAATCAAATACTCTGCAACTATTTTGACAACCGATTCATCGTTTTAAGTCATTTTCGAAGAAAAACAGACACATCCAGCATTTGAGGTGTGAAGACCTGGGAGTGCTGCTCAGACAAAACAAGACATCTGATGACATTAACTAGGCCTTCAGGAAATTGTGATGGGCACTTTCCACTCTTATCTGACATTTCCTAAACCAAACAATTTCTCGACTGTTTGAGAAAGTAACTGGCAGATCAAACGATAATGAGAAGAATTATTAGTTGCAGCCCTTCGTTCAGCAATGAACTGTGAAGCAAAAAGACTTCAATTAGGCCAGTTAATAATCTTAGTATTATCCCTTTTTCATACGCTACAGGAGTAAATGAGACAACACTCTCTTATGAGACCGTCGTATGCAAAACAGACAAAAGTATTACAGACTAGAGGAAGTTCTGTTTGAATGTTTTTGTGCTGAGTGACAGCAGACTGCAGAAAAACCCTAATCGAAAGAAAGTTTTAGTGTCTAAACAAAGAAAATAACACAATCCACAATGAAATTATGCATTCCCAGGTAAAACTAGTCCTATGCAAATGCTTAAACAAAGTGATCTTTGCAGCATTCTGCTCCTCCACAGACAGGCACCGAGTCTGAAACACTCTAAACTCTTTACAAGCACCGTGAAATCATTACACTTGTCTGAAGTGAGAAAATCCTTTAAAAAAAAAGAGGAAATGTGTGTCTGTGTCAGGATGATCTGACGTGACACTGCATGCCTGTTAGTCCTACAAGAGTCTGGAAGAGACCGTTCCCAAAACCATATCGTCTTAAAAACATGCTAGGAGTTCAGGGTTGGGGTGGTGTGTTTGGTGCCTCTACGGGCATGTGGCCATCATGCCATAACTGTACCTCCCACACTGCCCCGTCAGATTTAAATGTCAGAATCTCTTCTATTTACTCACTCTCTACTTCCTACAATTCAACAATTCTAAAGTTAGTTTTGGGTGTAAACCGTATGCATGCTAATTTCTAGATATATTATCAGATGTATCCATTTCTTCATGTGCTTGACAATGTGTGGCCATACAAATGAACAAACCTCCTTTAGAAAGGGGTTATTAAATATAAATAAGTGAGTTTTTCCTCGGCACTGTTGCTAAGTGCTTGCTCATGGTGGAATTGTCGGGTCTCTGTAAATAATATTATATATAAAGACTAGAAACCTCTGAAATAAAAAAGCCAGCATCAGTATTTCTGTTCATTTAGCAGTGTATTAATGGGTTTGTAATGGTTGTGACATTTGCATACTAATCCTTTTAAATGGATGTCATTGATACTTCCCATCTCCAATGTCAACATTTACTGTCAATGTATTAAGCAGCGAGGAGAGAAGTAAGGAGTTCAACGTGGTGAACGGGCATGAAGCATTTCTTGATTTTCATGCAGCAGAATTTGAGTTTTTGTTCTGTAACAGATCTAAATTGAAATTTGCTTTTTAATGGTTAAGGGTAAGAGTTTTGCTGAATTGTTCTTGTTTGACCAAAGGGTTGTTCAGGTAGACTATTCGTGATTTATCATTGTTTATTGTGCCATCGTGCCCCCGTACACATTTAATACCAACTCTCTTGTTCATATGGGTTCTTATACAGTGATTTAGAACTTCTTCTACACAAGGTTTGATAAATGAGCCCTCAAGCCTCAGTGTTCAGTGTAAACATAAAAACTGTCCCAAGGACTAAAGGGCGAGGTAAAACCCTATCACATAATGTAGTTAATAAAGTCTGAGTGCAGAGAAATCATTTACTACATATGATATAGCCATCAAGTGTGATTAACCGAGACACGACAGGTCTTATCTGCATTCTAGCTACCTCTCATCTCCGAACAGGGCTCCAAACAAAACAACCCATTGTGAATTCAAGACCATTCTTTTCCACAATATTAAACTTGTCATTCCAATGTCGAGTGACACGTGCTCAGCAGATGCACTTCCACTTTTCTTGCACAATGTTCAGCTGTTCAGTTGTGAAACTTCCCTAGCTCCATCTGAAAGACCTCATGGCAGGGTCACAGTGGTTGGTGATTGGGAAGTATGAGAAGGGGAACGACGATGACGGACAGAGTTGGGGCAGTGTCAGGTCTAATTCAGACCAAATCCAGCACTGCTGCAAAAACTGGGGTACTGCATTTCTAGATAGCAGACCAACGTTGAATCCACTTTGGGGCCACTCTCTGGGGACACAAATTCTCTTTTCCAAGGTAAAAGTTTATGCCTAATGGAACCTTGAAAACAAGGAAAAAGCCTCATCGTCTCTTGGCTATATCCAACTGCCCCCTCTCTCAATCAAATGTCCCTAGACACCTTCAACACTGGCCATTGGAAATGGGTATAAAGACTTGTGCTTTTAGATGTGGTCTTCAGACAGAGCTTGAGTTAAGATAAAGAGCTTTTCATTGGATTTTATCATTTTCTACTCATTCAGAATATCGAATGAACAGTTTGCTGTATGGAAAAGCATCTGCATTTCGCTTTTCCACCCCACTGCCTCCCGTCATATCTCCAGGCTAACATCTCAGGGTCAATTCTTCAAAATGATTGGTTCAGAGGCTGTGCTTACTGAATTTGTAGTGCAACTATCTGCACATTTACTGATCAAAGGGCTTCCAAATCCTCACATTCCCTCAGCCACATTCGTCGATTTTTCGCAGCAGCCATTGGTGTTTGTGCTTGTGAGTGATTTAGGCTGCGACTCATGATTTCTTTTCAAGGTTATTGTTACGCACAGCTTTAATCTTCATTCTGCAACCCGGCTGGCTTAAAAGAGCAAATAAATGTACAACGGAAAGCATCACATTTAAACAGTGCATAGTGACATGTTTCAATGTCAAGTCAGTTTGGATTTTGTTAGTATGCCAGAGCCTAGTTAAGACAGAGGGGGAGGAAAATAGGCTGGGGCAATTAAGGAGGATGGAGAGCTTGAGAAGTCACTGAATAAGAAGTTAGAAAGTCCTGTTCAAGAGGCTCACTTGATGAAAAGAGACAGTTGGGGAGACACTAACAGACGCTGAAGGAGAAACGAGACAACAAAGAAACAGGAAGAAACAAATCGATGATGAGAAACAACAGGAAAAGAGAAAAGAGGAAGCTAAAGACAGAGCACAAGAAAGGAAGAGGACAGTTGTTGAATTCAGTTGTGCCATTGATGCTTATCTGCTTGGGGCTGTGGACAGACAAGAGGGGAGAGGGATGAGGACAGCAGCACCCATGCATCAGATGGATGGCTCCCAGTCTGGACCCTCTCTGAGCTCCACCAAGGCAGAGCAAACACACACTATGCCAGGGGAGGGCTTATTAGATGGATCAAAGCTTGTCTAATCAACATGCTAAGAATATGATGAGAGGGCCCTGACAATCCTCCCTTTCCTCCTGAGAGGCAGTCATTATCATACAGGGTTATGAACAGTAAACATACAAAGATGTGATGATGTATGCACTCTTCAGATCTTTGATGTGACTGTGGGTTGCCACAGTGATAATAAATATGCTCTATTGAGGCTCATCTTGTGCATTACATGACGCCAAGCAACCCTCATTTAATGTCGGTTAATGTGTGGCTCAATTAATGACACAAGAACGCACTTAAAGCTGCAATTTTGCACAATAAGTGCCCTAAAATGGCACCATGAAACCATGGATAATTCTGATTGAACTTTGGTGTTATTGTCTTATTTTCATCTACTAGTTATTATTGTAGTGACCAAGTAATACCTGAGATCTGAAAAAATAGTGACATTGAAGTCAGACGAGGCAAGAAACCTGAGCGGTCAGACAGGTTGGAAACATGGCAAGTTTATCCCAATGATCGAAACCACTTCATTTGCAATTCATGAATAATGTATGAATTAAGGTGAGCACCCGAAATGTCAATAATAATCCCTCATTACACTGGAAAACTGTTTGCGCACAACTATGGCAAGCACAGTAGGTCAAAGCTGCAGCAAGAAGTGGGTCTGTAAACGGCGATGAATTTAATAGACAGTTTGGGTTATTATGTTAGCCCTCCACAAAAAGTAACAACCAAGTTTTATGAAGCCTCGATTTAGCTTTCAAATTGAAGACCTGAAGGCCTAGAAAGTTCCTCACTACAATGGTTCCCTGATCACGACCCATATCTACGACTTGTTCAACACTTCAAATAGGTGTGTTGTGCGCATAGACAGCTGTTTTCACTGGTTACATAATCAACAATAGGATGTGGCTACTTAGCTACATCCATGGAAAACTGTGAGCTTTAGAACCAGACAAATCTGCAGAGTTCACGTTTCATGTACACTGTAAATTTCAGCTGCAAAATCCACAGTAATTTACTGAGTTTGTGCCCAGTAAATTTCTGTAAACATTACACAACACTATTTAACAGTAGTATACTCTCAGTCAAAAACTACAGTAATTATAGCTACTGTGAAAAATACAGTAACCAATGATGTACTATAGAAAATTACATTAACCAATGATGTACTGTAGAAAATTACATTAACCAATGATGTACTGTAGAAAATTACAGTAACCAGATAATTTACTGTACTTTAATTTACTTGTTACTTGTCAACAGCTGCCAGTTAGTTACTGTGAATTTCATAGTAACCGGTTTACAGTGTACCTTTCTTGGCCCCTCTGGGTACCCTGCTATTTCAACTGAACTCCACCCATCCTGGATCTAGTTGAACCACTCAAAACCATTTATTTTATATGCAGTGTGTATTTTACAATGATCAACAGATTGATTCACAGATTCACTGCTCTGATTGGTTGTTGCAGGGTCCAGCCTGCAAGTCCAGCAATACACAGCAGGCGTACAAAATTCAGCTCTAACTGCTGATCAAATATGTTTTTTTATTTATCTATTGCCTCAAATGTTTTCAGAAACATATTTCAGTGAACTGTTCATCTGTTATTTGAGACAGATTGTGAGTGGCTACCATTTTTGGCAGCGCCGCTTCAACTTGAATGTGCTCAGTGGTTCATCACATGTTTTGCTGTTCTGATTGGTTGAAGGTCCATCCAATTGCATCTGATTGCATCAGATTGTTGTAAGTCAGCTTCTAGAAACACAAGAACTTTAAAATCACTATATTTCAAAATAAAAATATTTAACCCTACACACTCATTTACAGAAAATGGGGTAGTGTTCACTCTTTTAGCCTCATCTTCAGATCTTTTTTTGGCTGGAGAGTAATGATAGTGCACAGACTGTCCAGACTGTCCATCCAAACCACCTGTTTGTCTTCATGATGATATGATCATGTAGAGATTAAAAACTACTACAACTACAACTTTTCCCTCTGTCGTTGGGGTGACTCCTTTGAATACCATTACATTGGTACAACTCCAACAATAAAAGCAGTGGAGCATTTCTTTAAGTTTCATCATATTGCTCCTCGCCACTGACTACACCTAAAATCTGTAGTTCAGAGAAAAAACGAGAAAAAAGATATATACAGATGTAACTATAGCCCTAGGCACACCTCGGTAAAATTAAATTGTATTAAACTATATATGGAAAATGTTTGTCACTGTCAAATATTCAATATGTGTGCTAACAACCAAATATTGGAAAGAAAATGAAAGAAAAATGGTTCCAGGATGGAGCTTTTGAGTTGCAGTGACTGACTGACTGAGTCTGAACCATTCACTTCTTCCTTCCTCTTTTGACTGTTTTTCTTATCTGAGTGAAACTAGGCCATGAAATTGTTGAAGGAGCTACAGTCGTCTCCGGTGCAATTTCTCCCGATCAGTCAAGCAGCATGGAGAAGGGCCAGGAAAGGTGTGAGTGGATGGAGCTTTACAGGAAGAGGCAATCACGTCTGAGACCCGAGAGGGTTAGGAGAGCGCGGGCGGAGGAGGGCGGTATGATGCTGAGGACGATAGAAGAGGCACGAGAGCTGAGACAGGGACAACTGCCGCGGTTTGCCAAGGATGAAGTCAATTTGTTGAAGAAGAAAGGAACGCCTGAACAACTGTTTCCTCTGCCACTGTCTGAGTATGTGTGTTGGTATGCGACTAAATGACATGAAGAGCCTCTATAATTAATCTATGTCAAATGGGCGCAAAGTTGCTAAAATTAAACAAGTCCTGTTCTGAGAGGCAGAGGAGAGGTGGAGGCGGGGGGTGGATGGGTATGGGCACATACAGCGAGGTACTTATTACTGTTCCCTTCAATCTCCCACTGAGCCAAAGTGGGGTGTCGACAGCTTCCAGTGATCTGTCAGACCAAAAAAGGCGAATGGAGCAAGGTATAACTATTTCAACAGAATACCCAGCACTATCATTTCTTTGAGAAGTCTTGAAAAGATAACAAAAGACACTGTCTATCTAATCTAAGGTATCAAGACTGTTTGTGTTAAGATAATTATGATGACTTGATATATATCAGTTTTCTGCTGCTATTAATAGTCAAGTCTGACAAAAGTCTTGGGTTTGTGGGACATAGTATTCAATAAATGTCTATATTGTCCATCTAATTGGCTTTGAACTACACTGAACGGTTGTTACAAATTAATGTGTCATTTTGTATTAGATCGTTGACCATAAGCATACTCCATGACCCCTACTGCTGTATCTACATACATACCAACACTACCTACCTTTAAGTTTTTGCCTCAGACAAAACAAGTTGGCTGTTCAACAGAAGTCCTTTTTTTCCCAGCAGCCATTTTGCCATGAAACAGTAGGGTCAGCAGGTGTTTCTAATGATACTAATTAAGGTTCTGTTCCATTTATTACAGCAGAGACTTTCCAGTGAGCCGACATGCACCACAGCAACACCCTGACTCTGTTTGACCTGAATGGAATGGAACCTTAATTAGTATCATTGGTAACACCAACTATTACATGTCAAAATGGCTGCTGGGAAAAGGGTCTAAAAGACATCTTCATTGTCCAACATTAGCCACCAGATATCAGTTTCCATTTCTGAGTCATTGGCCGTGGTTGTTATGATTCCAGCCTGTTTGAGAAGACATTGATGCTTGTCAAGATCTCCCGGTTCTGACGCTACCTCATGCTATGACAGACATGCTATCCAGGCTACTTACATGCATCACAGCACCCCAAAACCACTCAGAAAATTCACCATTATACCATTTCCCATGCAACAAACAACAGCAAAAGCTAATGGCCTTCTTAATTGCTGCCAAATATGTCTAAGAAAGAATTGTGAAATGCGTGTCATTGTGACTGCACAGCTGGATATTTGTGTCAAGCAGAAAAAAACACACGGCATGGTTTTCTTATTAAAGCACGGGGAAAGCTGTATTTCAGAAAGGCTTTTTGTTTGACTCTCATGCCTACAAGCACTCGATTGCGATTTCTTTGCAATTACTCCCAGTGAAAACCTCATCAGCATTTGTGGTGCACATTAAATTTGGCCTCTGCTGTAAAAACAAGTAACAGCCTGAATATTTACAGATTCAGGGGGCAGAGAAAAAAAAGAAGATGAATCAGTGATTGAAGAATAGAGAGTTCAGGGACACGTGCCTGCAAAATGCTCTACAACAGAATTTATCACTGATTAAATTCTCACAAAGCTACGGTGGAATGATAAATGGAAGATTAAAATACAGTCTGGAAAGTTCACATAAAGTTTCTCTTCTTCTTTTCTTGCTTTAAGTCTATTCTCTGCCTCTTCTCTGACCGTGACCGCACATCTGCAGTCCAGCCTAACTTCACTCTTGAACAGAGCAATTTACAGCCAATGGGAAGTCCTTGAGTAAGATGTAAAATGGCTTTTGTGACGATGCTCTGCTCCTGGACGGCAATAATACACAAGCAACCTGGAGAAGATACACATTCCATTCACAACGAAGCCAATGGACGGTAGGTAGGTACTGTCGAAATCTTCTCCTTCACTGTGCCCCAATGCCTGCTAATGGTTAACAACATTATACATCCCAGGACCTGTATGGGTTCAAATCAATGTTTTATACGGCCCAATCACCCCAAGTGGGGTCCTGTTCTATTACTGCAAGTCATGGTTCTGTTTGACATTATGTGGAATACCCAGGTCTAAAAAGATCATGATAAAACTACAGTAGATGCAACAACACTGTAAAACTGATTCTAAATGAGTTGTGTTTGTCTTTTGTTTCTGGACATTTTGGTTTTGGACACAAACTTTTTGACCTGCAAAGACCTCTTGTATTTGGGGTGTACATTTCTTTAGCGGTAGTTGACCATTTATTTCAACACTGGCCAGATAAACTGGGGCTAAGCACATTCAGGCGACTTTGAAAGAAATCCATTCACTCAATCAGTTCCCTTCTCAAAGCCCTAAAAATACATATAATGACTTCTTTTTCCTTGATGCTAAACTTCCAAGAGGCAGGGTAAATGCCAGTGTATCAAAGGGACAACATTCCATGTACACAGACATGCAAGAAGTAAA
Organism: Larimichthys crocea; assembly: GCF_000972845.2. Lineage (NCBI taxonomy): Eukaryota > Metazoa > Chordata > Actinopteri > Sciaenidae > Larimichthys > Larimichthys crocea. The sequence goes on along the minus strand of NC_040024.1, from coordinate 251,375 downwards.
TAGACACCTTCATTCAAATTCAAATTAAAGGTGTCTATTTACTTCTTGTATGTCTGTGTATATACACCAGCAATTTAAAGTTGCCAGTTTACCTAATCTGCATGTCTTTGGAGCCCCTGAAGAAAATCCATGAAACATGTGGAACATGAAAACCCAACGAATAGAAGTCACACATGAATGCCCCAGCAAGACCTTCCCTGATTGGTTGAGGGAATAAAAATACACTCCTCATTTCTTTGTTATTGAAAGAGCACCATCATTTTTCTATTGTACTATTAGTTTGAACCTTTAGTGCAGCAACAGCTCATTGTACCTTTTCCATCATCGTTTCGTTTCCTATCGTTTCTCAGGTATTTTTTTAATTGCACAATACAATGGTACAATGAATATCAACAGCTTTACTCTGCTACAGTAAGTACTCAGATATGGCACTCAAACTACATCAAACACCTCTGGTAACTAAGTGTGAATTCCATGAAATGAAGAGCTATTTATTTGTCACCACAATTGGGTTGGAATATCTTAGGCTTCTTGCTTCCTCAGCAACAATCATTAAGATGAAAATATGAAGTCAAGGCATCGTATGTCCCTGAACTCCACATAGGACAAAGATAAAAGACTGATCTCCGTTCATCATTAGCATATTATCTAACAATGTTTACATAAAAAGAATCCATTCTGTGACCAGATCTGTGATTTACAGCTTTAGTGTGAAGTCACTTGTGTTGTATGTGTTGTGTTGTAGCGTTGTATTAGTACTGTATAAGTTCAAGGCTTAATCGTTAAAACTTTACTTCAAACGTCAGAAGTATATTTTTATCCAAATTATTTCCACACAAATTAAATCTACTGCAGCCAACAAAGCAACAAACTTTTCTGCCTCTTCCTTAGATACCCACTTTGTCTGTGGCTTAGCACGTAATATTTCACTGGACAACTTCACAGCAAGATACCTCTTTAAGAAAAATGAAAATCCCTTTTTACACTACTAATGGCTCTGAGAAAACAATACCACCCTCAAAGAAGCAACAAATATACCCAATTAGAGCTGATGGAGCCATCTAAGGACAACATAACCAGACAGTATTGATTTTTAGCCATACAACTTGTTACTAATCATCTAAACCAGTGTCATACTATACTTGAGGGCACAGAACTTCACTAATTCACCCTGCTGAGATCATTGTCGAGGGACGGGATTGAGGCACAGTGGTGTAAAAAAACAGTCTGGCAAAGTGCATTGTGTCCTCTATAAAGACTTCAGGCTTATATGCGTGTGTGTTGTGTGTTTGTATGCTCAGCCACCTGAGCACAATGAAAAAAGAAGTTAAGATGAACTCCTTAAGGGTAATTCATCAGCCAAGAAGTGAGTGGCTCTCCGCTCACAGTGCTTAGCATCTTGCTTTACTCTTCAGTAGCATGAAATGTTTTTGGAAATGGACGTGGGTGGCTGGATGAATGCTGATATGAGAAATGGAGGGCTCTTGGTTGCAACTTTGGTATTTTATCTGCGCTGAAAAGCTCCTCTGTTTACCTGTTTAATATTCACCTGGAGCCAGGCGCCATAAACAGCGCTCCTCCAAAGCCATTTAAAAATAAAAAGCTTGTTAGGAGGACTAAGTGTGAGCATTCAGGCTAATATGAAAATATCTGGGCTGTCCTTTGGCCTATTTGCTCACCTCTTTACTTTTGCCTTGAACAAATTTACCAATGGCCTTCTTACAAAGAACTGCACCGCCAGCTGATACCAAAACCCCAAAGATAGACACATTTTCCAATTACTCGACAGCACTTAAGTGAGCATAGCACTTTGGTTAGAAAGCCGATGGTGGATTATGTTATTTGAGTTGGATTTAGTGTCTTCCTTGTAGGGTTGTGAACAATAAACCGATGCAACCGGATATTCGGTTTAACAAGTGTGAGATACGGCTGCGTCGGTAGCAGCCTCCTCAATTAAAACAAATTAGCCATGAATTCCTAGGTGAATCGGTTGTAGAGTCATGAATCGGGTATCGCCAGACTTGGAATTGGTTGGCGGTTTCACACACGTTTGCGTCAGCGTCTCTAAAACAGCACGAGAGCTGAAGCTGCCCGTGAAACGATTCTCGCACCAACTCTTTAGCTGCCACCTGGCATTACCATGAGTGATAGACAAGTGACAACAAGGAAAATGGAGGAGGTTAAGAACAACAGCGCCAGCCTGACCGATGGAGGTGATAATGCACTAGGAAAGATTTTCAGCACATTGGGGAAACAAAAATCCAAAGTGTGGACCATTTTTGGGTTTTATAAGAAGGAAGGGAAGCTCAACAGAAGCCAGGCTATTTGTAAGCTGTGTAGAGCATCTTTGACGTACACTGGCAGCACTACAAATCTCGACCAGCATGCAAGGAGGAAACATGTTCAAGAGTACGGTGAGTTCAAGACCCGTACCAACAAGCAGGAGCACACTGCAAGCAGTAGCACCCAGCCGAGAACGGGGAACGTTATTTCTAACATTTTCGGGCAACTCTGTCACAATTCAGCACGTTCTAAGGAAATCACGGCATCAATAACACATTTTATCACTAAGGGATTATGTCCTTGAAATACAGTTGAGTGGGAAGGATTTCAGGATTTGATTCATACGTTAGAGCCCAGGTATAAGATACCGTCCCGAAATCATATCACCAACACGTGCATGCCAGCGTTGTATGCCCAAGTTAAGTTGAAAAAGAACGGGCATATGCAGATCGAGTGGCAATAACAACTGACGCGGAAAGTGCTCTGTCAGGGCAGCAGAAATTCTACAAGACAAACAGCAACAACTGGCCTTGCCTATCCACAAACTCATCCAAGATGTGTCCACCCGTTGGAACAGTTCCCAAGACATGCTTGAAAGCTTACTGGAACAACAGCCTGCCATTTCTGCTGCACTCATGTCCAGGGATCTCAGAAGAGGAGAAGAGGTTAACACTCTAAAGGACAAAGACTTCTGCGATGTTGAAGACACTGTCAAGCTGATGGCGCTGGGTCAAACTTGTGACCACCAGCATGTGTGAAGACAAGCGGCCCACACTTCAATGATTTCCCCTGTGAAAGCAAAGCTTAAAAAGAACTTTGAAGCATCAGATGAAGATAATAATAATAAGTAATAAGAGAGATGAAACAAGCATTCAGAAATGACTTGGAGAAGCACTACACCGGCCTGGATGATCTCTTCTACACTGCAGCAGCTCTGGACCCCCGCTTCAAGTCTCTGCCCTTCCCGACTGACCATGATGCTGAGCAGACGTTCACAAGCATAACAGCAGAAGCTACATCCCTGCATGACAAGGTAAATCCCCCAACACACTGTCATTTACTCAACAAAAAATACATATTACAGTGCATTCTATTAGTTAACAACAGTCTACTGTGCTTTGCTGCTGTCATTAGATTTACTTTGACTGCTGTTACTGTCTGTTTGATGGTGTCTTTTATATTTTATTTCTAGGCAACAGGGGATGCAGTTCAGGGAGCCCAAAGCAGGCAAATCCATGTCAGACTGAACCTGCCCTTGGAGATCTGGACATCAGCACTGATGCACCCCAGACCAAAGATAAGCCTGAAGGTTTGTGTATTTTATAACTTGTGATCAAGAAAGAGTTGACTTTGGCTTAAACTCATGCTGCAGCCATAAAATATTAGCATGCAACAACACATTCAATACAATGAGAGAACAGACATGCAAAGAAAAAGAGCTTAATGATGATGATGATAATACAACTTTTACCGAACAAGAGTGCTGATAAAGGTGCACAACGACATCGCTCTGTCCGTGGATGCCAAGTGCCCTGCTGTACTAGTGCTTCTCGACCTCACAGCAGCCTTTGACACGGTGGACCACGCAGTCCTCCTGTCACGTCTTAGTAATTATGTTGGCATCCATGGCACTGTTTTACAGTGGTTTACATCATACTTATCCGGTAGAACCTTCTCTGTTATGGTTGGTGACCTGTCCTCCTCCATTGCCCCTCTCTCCTGTGGAGTTCCACAAGGATCTATTCTTGGCCCTATACTATTCTCCTTGTACATGTTACCACTTGGGTCAATTATAGCCAGGCACAACCTTTCTTTTCACTGTTACGCAGACGACATACAAATCTATCTGCCAGTGAAGCCAAACAGCAATAATCAATGTTCTTTGTTTGCTTGTATTGCCGATATTAAGCAGTGGTTGGCTCAAAACTTTCTTCATTTAAACGATGACAAAACTGAGTGTATTGTATTTGGGAATACTGCGACGGCTGGCCTCGGCACCCTGTCCTCTAAGCTGAATTCAACCGTCAGAAACCTGGGAGTGACCTTCGACAGTCACCTCAGGTTTGACAAACATATCAACAACGTTGTTAGGACTAGTTTCTTTCAGTTGCGTCTCCTGGCCAAAGTAAAAATGTTTTTAAGCCGTCACGACCTAGAGAAAGCCATCCATGCTTTAATAAGCTCTAGGTTAGATTATTGTAATGCACTTTATGTTGGCGTCTCCCAGGCATCCCTCAGTCAACTTCAAGTCGTGCAAAACGCTGCTGCCCGTCTTTTAACTGACACCAGCAAACGTGCGCACATCACTCCTGTTCTTAAATCCCTTCATTGGCTTCCTGTCCTTTATAGAATTGATTTTAAACTTTTAACATTTGTTTTTAAAGCTCTTAACGGCCTCGCCCCTTCATATTTATCCGAGCTTTTAACTGTCCACAATCCTGCTAGAGCGCTGAGGTCCAAAGATCAACTGTCGCTGGAAGTGCCCAGGTCAAAATATAAACACTGGGGTGACCGAGCGTTTTCTGTTGCCGCCCCCAGGCTCTGGAATAAGCTCCCCGTCGAGATGCGTCTCGTTTCTGATCTGGGCCTTTTTAAATCCAAGCTAAAAACCCACTTATTTAGGATGGCTTTTAACACCCAGTAGTATGATGACACTTTTATCATTTCTTATTCGATTTTGTTGCATTTTATTGTTTTTATTTTGTTTGTTTTTTACCTATTGTTCTCGTTATTTATTGTCTACTGTAAAGCACTTTGGTACACCGAAAGGACTGTTGTAAAGGGCTGTATAAATAAAGTACATTTACATTTACATTTACATAAATTCATTCTGAATATCAGATGAAGATTCATACATAAAATGGTAAAGTCAGGTAGAAAAAATAGCACCACTGAGTCATGGCAAACAAAGCCAGTAATATACAGTAAATGTTTTCTATTTCTGGAGTTCCCATCCAAACAAACTTTTTTTGGTTCATGTCTAAAAATAAATACATTGACGTGTGATTTTGTTGTTGTCTGTTTATCACAGAGAGATGTGCAACCCTACTTCCTTGTGTGTTTGACATGTATGCTCTGTCTGTTGTGCTTTAGTTCTATTTAAACTGTAGCTGGTGTTCCGTCACGACCAGGACTCCCTCAGAGAGTCCTGGCCGTGACGCATAAATGAAATAAACCTAAAATTAATCTAATAAATTAACCTCCTGGTCAAATAAAATTAAAAGATAATATTTGAAAACATTGGTTTTCAACACACCACAAATATCTGTATATGATAGGATAGATGATACCTGTCTCTTCAGCTGCTAAATGCTCCACTATGCTCACCAGCTAGTTGCTCTGTCTGGTGTATAGTGGGTACAGTGGCTGGCGTAGGCCCCGGGTCTCACTTTAGTTGCTAGGGAGAAAGAGAAGCAGCTAAAGAGGGCTTCTAGTGTGTTCATCGCTTAGAAAAACGTCATTTCACACAGTCATGTGACTCCTGTGCATCAAGTTAAAATTGTCTACAGTCTGCTATAGCAAATCTTGCTCGGAAGAGACAGAGGCAAAAAAAAAAAAAAAAAAGAAAAACCTGAGTATTGTGCTAGAAGGAAATAGGCAATTTTCTTGACATTTACACAGGGCCTCGTCTTCCACAAGAAGTCAAGGGTTTATCGTACAATTTATCTGTGGTTTATAATAGAGAGCTGACCTACAGGACACTGTGGTTTTAAAGCTCCTTCTCTTCAGAGTCAAGATTCTGAGGTAAGAACCGCCATATAAAACTCGTAAAGGCTCAGAAGTGTTCTCTGTTAGCGATGAATAGACAAAAAAGAAAGAGATGAAAGGATACTGCAAAATGAAGGTCTGAGATACTGGACGAGTGAAGATGGCATGGCTACCCTTCCACTCCATCCACCTGCAGCTTCACCGGTGAGCCTTTCCACTTTCGTTTCTAAATGAGTCACCGGAGGGCTGTGAAGAGAGATTCAGAGGGCAGCCGAAGTCCCATGGGGATTTGATCTAGCATGAGGTAATGAGCACTGGCGTGGTTAAGGAGTCCAGCTGAGCCCTTATCAGAGAGTGGCAGGCTCAATTCCCATGTGCTGGCATTGTGGTATGTAGAGTCGAGGAACCCCGGCTCGCAGATTGCTTTTGGGGACACAGGGAAGTCCATATCCATCTCAATCCCATTCACTTTGCACCACCGCCAGATGGATGGCACACACAACCCTCAGCTCACTAATTGTACCTGATGTCCAACAAACACTGACCAACAATTACACCCTCCTACTAGTATCTAAAGCCCAAAGATGGGTTTACACATATACACTCCCAAAACACAGGTGGTAGTCACTTGGAAGACAAAGAGAGGATGGAAATGGATTTAGGGTTTAGTTTAGACATGCAACAAACACACACACACACACACGCTCAGACACTCAGCACTATACTCTCTCTCTCTCTGTCGATAGCACGAAGTCTGTATTTCAGCTCATTTCGCCCAATTGGAGCTGGATTACTGCTATGTTTTGGCAGTGTGTGTGTGTTGTTCTGGAGAACTTTTGGTAGGGCTTAAAAGAGCTCTTCAGTTTCTCTTAAATTATTGCTTGTAGCTTGAATGGACAAGTTAATGAGAAGCATTACAGCAATCCTGTGAAACGAACATAAATTTAAAAAGTACTTTCAATAGCAGGTCATGGGAAAGTTAGATTTTTGAGTTAGGAGTCGTGTTTTTACAACGCCCCCCTTGTGTGTTTGGCTACACTCCAGTACATTAAGACGTCAATGACTATCAGATTTAAGGCTGTTTTAAGGTGTCCGGCTTTCTTTATACAATGTCCCCCATTTTGGGGACAATGCAGCAAGTTGATGACACTAAAGATTCACAATTAAGACGTTTGCACTGGCTGTGCCATTATTTTCCGTTGAGGAGATGATGAACAACCAGGTGAAGTGCTACCATTGGCACTATTGGCCATCAAAATTGCCATTGAACATCCATATAGTTTAGGAACTTATTGAATCCTAAAGTGTTAAAGTTATCTTAGCTGTTTGTGTAGATTAGCTTAGCATACGCAGTGACAGGGGATATGCATTGTAGCACAAGTGTGGTTTTATGATCTGAAGGATGTATGTTGGCTGACCACGCAAGCACTATGCTCCAAAATTCCAAGTCCAAAAGTCCTTCCAAGTTCTTATCAGTGTGTAGGATTTAGTGGCATCTAGTGGTGCTGCTGTTAATTGTAACCCCTTTGTTGCATGAAACGTCAGGGTTTAGTTTGTCTGAACTTTGTATGAACGTCCACACAAAGTTTAGTTCCTGGTTTCAGCCTCTCTTTGACCGTAATTGCAACCAAATGTTAAACATGCTGACTTTAGCAGAGTTTAAGTCCAGTTGTCCGAGTACTTTTGGTCTGCGTATAGAAAGAAGGAAATAATATAAAGTGGATGTAAAGGCTTTCAAATTAATGCTGATATGCCGCTTCATTTTAACATGATCTGTGCTGCAGCGTAAGCAACACAACCAATAATGTGTTGCTGTCCAAACACTCATGTATCTGATTTCTGGCAATGTCCCAACAGCCATGGTGGAATTCATGCAGTTCTAACACAAATGTGGGCCTGCATGCTTTCTCTGTGATATGGGTCATTATAAGTGAGTGTCTTTCCAAGAACATTATACACAGAGTCGCTGACAGCAGTACTTAAAAGTGCCCCTCGGCAGATTCAATTTCTGATTCTGACAATCTTCACTGGAATAAACCCACCACTTGTGGATGCCGCATCTCTATTCCAAAAATCCCTCTGCCCAGAAGTAGCTGTCACTGTGCCACAAAAAGACAGTTAAAGTACTGACTCTCTTTCACCCCCATTATCATTTTTCTGTGGATTCACTGCACATTAAATTACACCTCATGTCATATAAAAATACAAGTATAAAAATCTATCCTCTGCTGTATTTGTGGACTTGAACATGGCCATTCTAGGTGCTTGTGTTGTCTTTTGTGCTGTTAAGAACACCGAAGTAAACAGAGTTGTTTTTCTTTCTAAAAATGCTCTGAATTGCAGAAAAATGCAATTACATTTCTACATTACCAGGTCCTCTGGAGCCTTAGCCACGCTTGTTTTGGATCTCTGCTATACTTAAGCTTTCCTGTCCTCATGATATAATCTGATTTGCAGTGGCACCTGGCCCAGACAATGCTTATTAAAGCCAACGTGTGCTTGAATTGACTGCATTAAGTGGTTTTGAAAAGCAACAGTTGATTATGAACTGCCCCGTTGTCAAAATTAGGCCCCTAATTCAGTGAACAAATAACAGTCATTTTGTTAATGCACGCCAGTGAAGTGATTTGCACGAAATGTCAAAGACCTCACCCGTTCTTTCCTTGACTCTGCTGTCTGATCATTAGTAAGTGAGAAGTGTTTACAGAATGAGGTTTGTGTATCTTTTAAAGTAATATAAGGAGAATATTGGTCCTTGAGCTGAGCTGGATTCCACAATAAGCACTATTCGAAAGTGAATAATATCAGTGAACGTACAACTGTGCCAACAACCACAGTTCTGCTTCTCTAAGCTGGTTAAATATGAAAGCTAATCTTTTTCTTTTTGTTTTCATTCACAGTAAGCTTACATTTTTCACACTCAAAAATTCAATGATTCCAAAATGCTTCCGGAGTGGATAACTCCAAGAATGCAGCACCTCTTATTTTAGTTAGAGAGAAAACTAAAAGAGAGAAAAAGATGAGAAAACTCATCTGCAATCATTAGCTAGACAAATCTAGCAAAGTTCATCAGTCTGTTTGTTCACCACTTCGGTCCAGAAATACCTCAGCAACTATTAGATGGACTGCCATGAAGCTCTGACATTTATGCTCCCCAGAGGCTGAATCCTTGGATTTTTTGGTTTGTAGTTTCAACAGCTATTGTCTGGATTGCCATGAAACACGGTTGGACTTCACATTGATCTCAGGATGAACTGCAATAACTTTAGTGATGCTCTGACTTCTCATCGCAATTATCGCTTATTTATGTTCAGAGACTTTTATTTTGAAATTCCGGGTTTGTTTCTGTTTCCTTCTCACTCTGTTCACCTACTGTGCTGTTTTTGGCCTGATGATGGAAATTGTAATATTACTTTCTCTTCATGAAGCACAATAATTTGATTCTCTGTATTTCATTAAGTTACACTGTCTAGTCAATGTTAGGTGTATTTATCGTCCAGCTGTGATGTTGGTAAAGACACGTTTCAGCAAATAGCCTGTTTGAACAAGGCTAACTGGCTAACATTGAGCGAGCTTGCCTTGTATTACTGTTAACATTATAGCATCACTGGTTACTGCAACAGCTGATAAGTGTCTGGTTATCAGTAACACCATACACCATCATCCAGAGCCTTGGTTTATTTGGGTTATGACCACCTGCAGAACTGGAACATCCCCATCAACCAAAGGAAATGACCTGATGTTGGCATGCAAATGAGCTGAACTAACTAATGTTTAACATGGTTAGAATGACCTGCTCATCATCATTGTGAGCCTGCTTTACAGCCTCACTCTGTGACTCAGTCACTAACATGGCTGTAGACTTTTTAGTCTAGTCAGTATTTGTTACGTAGCCATTACAAATCAGGCAGAAAATGGAAAAGACCTCAGGGAGAGCAGCGGAGGAGGAACTCCTCTTCTTTGTCTGAGCAAAATAAAAATAAAAACTATGTCTTCTAAACTGAATATCTTTGAGCTTTGACTGTTGCTTGTACAAAACAAGGCACTGGAACATGTCACTTTGGGACCTCAACATTTTACACAGCAAGCAATTAACCAGTTCAATGAGTAAATAATGAGTAGATGAAGTATTAATGGAAATAAGCACGGGTTGAAGCTCAGTGTGGATGTAGATTCAAATGTCCATTACTCCTTAATGCTGAGCTCTTTTCTGCCTCTGACCCTGACTGAGCACAAAGACTTAGTCATCTCCAGGCAGAGAGACATGAACACAGAGAGAGACAGAGAGAGGGAGGGAGAGAGAGAGAGAGAGAGAGAGAGAGAGAGAGAGAGAGCGGAGGGGCTGTCAGACAGAATCAACACTAACTTATGGATACCATCTCCAGATGCAATAGCTATGGTACATTAGACGCTCGGCCGTGGACACCGCCCCGTCTTCTTTTTCCTTGGTGGACACACATCCATACATCAGACAGCGAGACGCCCATCCTCCATCCATTTACATTACACTGAGTAACAGGCGGACGTCAGAAAGACATGTTTTTGTGCTTTTGTGTGCTCCTCCACCCACCCCACTCCGTCTCCACACCGCATGCATCATTCTCTAATGTTAATAGCCTGTTTGGGTATTCTCTGTCTGCCAGGACCTTATAAGACTTCAAGCCCAACCCGAGATTGTTATGGCCTTTTTTTTTTTTTTTTTTCCCTCGCTCCGTCTTGCTTTCCCGCTCGTCGCGTTATTATTCGGGCTTAGAGGCGGGGCAGCACATTGTCGCTGCTTTCATTATTTGGCTGTTGTTTTGTATAGATTTTTTTGCTATGAAGGCTGAAAAAAAAGTAGGTCAGGCAACTTTAATATTCATGCTAATAGTAAATCACATTCCCCCAGCTGAGGTGGCGAGCATCACATAAAGCAGCAGGTATAATGGTTTAAGTTACAACCTCAAATTTGCAGAATGTGATGTATGGCAATCTTTAGCACCCGGCAAAAGATGAGTGCTGCTCTCCATTTCTGGGCTCTAACCTTGTTTTTCCCCGGCTGGCTGCTAATCCTCCCCCTTTTCTAACTTTTATACATAAACACTGGGCCGCTTCAGAAATAGAAAGAAAATAAGAAGAGGAAGAGAAGGGAAGGAGGAGGAGGAGGGGATGAAATCAGAGACATAAAGAAAAGAGAAAAGGGTGAGGACAAAGAGGGAAGCTAAGAAGTGAGAGAAGGGGTGAGAGCGACTAAATCAGACCTGTACAACATGAGGGGTGAAAAAAAAAAGAGAGAGAGAGAAAGAGGACATGTCTTGGCTCGTACTCCTCCTCCCCTCGTGTGCAGGCCATCTTAATGAGAGCCACATTTAGGTCAGCGGTGGTTGGCTTTTTCCCTCTTTCTCTCTTCTTCTTTCTCTCCTCTACTTTTCCCTCCCCACCCCCAACTCTCGAGTGAACGATAAAAAAACAGCACTGTGTGGTTTGGCTAGGAAATTACAGTGATTCGACACAAGTTAAAGAAGAAGAAGAAGAAGAAGAAGAAGAAGAAGAAGAAGAAGAAGAAGAAGAAGGAGAGGCAGCATTTTGAGTGCAAGCTGAAAGTAGGTTTGGTGGTGGTTTAATGCTTTTGGCAGTAGTGGTGTAGTGTGTGTGTGTGTGTGTGTGTCTGTGTGTGTTTGTGTGTGTGTGGTGAGGGCCAAAATCACTATCATTCCTCTCCACAGAAAGGACACTTGTAAACACTCTCACTTGAGAAAATTCTCAGAGGCTCAACCTATACTTAGAGAACAAACAGACAAACGAGGAGCAAATACAAGAAGGACAATCGCCCTTCAGCATCCTCACATTCCTCCGTCCACGTTCTGCTGCTCTGGATCCATGAAACAAAACATCATTTTCCACACTGGAAATATTTTCAAGGTGTGAGATGAGGAAAAGGGTGCATTTGCCCATGAACGTACCCTAGGAGGTTAGTCTGGGCAGGATGACACATCATTCTGATGTCCTACCAATAATAGATGAGCATGGGCGGGGAGGGAACATGTGGAGAGCGTCCTGATTGGAGAAAGTGTGCTGTGAAAGCTTTCCGACTGCTGAGGCAGTGACTGAGAGAGAGAGAGAGAGAGAGAGAGAGAGAGAGAGAGAGAGAGAGAGAGAGAAACAGAGGTGGGGAGTGATTTCACGGCTTGTCTTTGGAAATGTTTCCAGTTCCTTTTGTTTGATCTCTTCCAATACGCCGGCATTAGATCAATTACCATAAACATGCAGGACCACTACAAAGCCTGTGCGAGTACTACACTTACACCACTGGCCTTCTTCCATACAGCTGGGATACCAAAGTCTGACTCACATTCACTATGTTAATGGATAAATGAGACAAATAAATACAGACTAAATCATTTCATGCATTTCTCAAACCGTTCTAACTCGTTGCCGTTGCTCAACACATTCTCACTACTAACTCATCAAAAACAGCAGCTTGGTCAGTCACCAACACTGTACATCTAGGGTCTTCCAATGTGAAGTTAATAGCAGAATAGTTTTTCAGAATAAGTTCAATCGGTAAAAGTTTCTTATGGTTTGAAGAGAAAAACTACTCCTCACCAAAGGTTTAGGAAAAGATCGTGGTTTGATCAAAGTCAATGTTCAAAGGGTGAAATCCTGTGTCTACTTGACTCGTCCATCCGTCCTCCATATACAGACTTTCTAATTCATTACGCCAGATTGGTGCACCAAAGATGTGCTACAGGGGGGTACCTACATTGTTCTAGGTGCCACTGATCAAGCTGCTTGTTTTGATGACTTCGGAGTGAGAATGATCCAATCCCTCGTGAAGTCAAACTTACAAAGTTCATTTTTTTGAAATAATTTATGACTCCGAAGATCCAACTAAAGGGTGGCAACGACTACTTCTTCTTCTGTCTGTGGGATGTCTGCTTTGTGGTAACACGAAGCTCTGCGTGACGGTGTGGATGTAGGAGTTTTTGAAATCTAAGAGCAAACACATTCTTCATGACTTTCCTTTGTGTGTGATCGCTTGTAGTCGCAAAAATAATTCAAACGGCACACAGAAACACATTAAAACAGCACGGTGGTAACTGATGAATGTGTTTCTGTTCTGTTTTAATTACTGTGCAGCAGAATCTCTCCAAACAAGACTTACCACGATTTCGACTACAGACTGTGGAACTGTGGCTGCTTTAGCATAAAGCAAACTCTGAATGTTGACTCAGTCAACCTTCCAAAGAACAGACGGAACATCTGGAGCACCTGCTGAAAGACGCTAGATTCGTCTTCACAATTTTCTGCATGTCTTGTTCTGTCCATTAAATCATTCTGTGTCCTTCTGTTCTCTCAGTTTGATGTTTGGTGCTAATTTATTTCAGGTTCTCATTTTCAGAGCAGCCAGCCAGAGAAAGGAATGAGTGCGACGGCAACACGAGCCGAGGTAAAAGCAGCACGGGGCGTGAGAGAATAGAAACGCGTGGAAAGCTGAGGATAAATGGGCAATGAAAGAGAAAGAAGACATTGAAAGGAGTGAAAAGGTCTGATCCAGAGAGAAATAAACGGCATTAATGCAGGACAACCCACACAAAGCTAGAAGGAATACAGAGCACTAAAGACACGGACACATCCAAGTGAAAAGCTTAGCAGTAATGTGTGTGGATGTGATGTGGAGTCTAATTGCCCTGTAATGGAGGCAGGTGTTGTGTGCTAATTAAACACACATGACCACCCATCACACACGCACACACACACACAAACAGGCCAGGTCTTTGTCACAGCTAAATGAGGAAAACTCAAATCTGTGTTTGGCTGCCGTTCTTTGGCTCTGGACGTGTCAAACAGACCTGACTGTTAACACTACAGATACAAGGGAGTAGCTGTGTGTGTGTGTGTGTTTTCTATTTTCATGTGACCCTTCAGTGGCTGCATTCCTCGCTCCTTAAAGAGTAATTATTTTCCTTTACATGTATTATTACCTTTTGTTAGTGTTATCACCTGCAGCACGCAGCACGTGTCCAGTTTTTGTGTTTGACATCCATCACTGATGATTTTAATGATTCTGTTTCTTTCCAAGTACAAATGACCACGCTGTTTGGGGCGTCGCCTTACGACGACAGCTTCTCCACTAATGAGCCGCTGTTCTGATGAGCAGCCTGGACCTGATATTACCAGATTTACATTAGAGCTGACTGCTGGAGATAACAGAATGTGATTCAATATGAAGATATGTTGGTGATTTCTGGGTATTTAAGGATGCACAGGAGAAGAAACACACATCTGCAGTTTGTGGGTGGATTTTACATTTAAAAAGGTCCAGTGTGTAACATTTAGGGGGATCTGATGACAGAAATTAAATATTCATAACTCATAAACATAAATCATTATGTTTTCTTTATACGCACATCTGTACATCTTCTCTACATATTTTATAGATACATGTATATCAGGTGTTACTGAATGACTGGCCTGTTCTTTGACATGGAAAACTATGTTATGATTAAGGTTAAAGGTTTGTAGTTACAGTTAATAAAAGACACTAATAGTTTCTCTCTGCAAATATTGTCAACAAATCCCATGAAAGGACTAAAAGCAACAATGAATGCATCCTACTGAGAGTTAATGTGTGTGTATTCTAAGCCTGCTAGATTTGATTCTGTTTTTGTTTTGGTCTTTTGATGGGATTTGTTCACACCAAGAAAAGAATAGAATAACACCAGATTAGCTCTTTAACGCTCTATAAGATTATTTTTTAATAATGAAACATTATTAAACAACTTTTTATTATTACTGTTGTATTATACAGATTGTACAATTGTCTGTTGTATTGTACAATTGTCCAGATTGACAGTTTAACATAAGGTTAAACTAAACTAAACTGCAGTGAAAATAAATGACTGTAGAGAAGTGCAATTGTGTAAGAAGTCACAACCGTTCCTCTGAGCGGTAACATGCAGAAATAATCTGATCTGCCAAAATCAGTGAAGAAAAGCAGTGAAGAAAAGTGAAAACACAACTTTGAGATGCAATGACCTGAAAAATACAAACTCATGCCTTGTAATTTGCTGTAGCTGTAATTTAGAATAAAGATGATATTGAGCAGGATAATGCAAAATGACAGGAACTCTAGTTCAACTGAAAATACAATAAAAATGATGCAGACACAGATGAACTGGCTCCATGAACCTGGGCTAGAACTCTGACATGAGAGGAGTGATGCAGATGTGACTGTGGACTGGCCTCGTGTCACTTTAATCAAATCGAACAAAGGATGATCAACGATTACGCCACACCTCAAACTTTCTAACCTTCAACCTCAACCTTAATCCTTCAAGTGCGCGTTGGGGGTTAACTGCAAACCTAATCCTGATGTTTATGTTAATCTGAGGTCCTAATCCTAAACTAGTTATGAGGAAGAATTGAGGAGTGGTTAAATATTCTCACTCTGGAGGATTTTCATCATCTTTCTATCCAATCACAAGAACAACCACACACACACAGATTTACACACACTCCTGAACCCTGAGCCCAGATCAGATGTATGAGTGAAGTCGACAGTGGATTATAACATAAAAGCCTGTGAAATGGAACAGAGGGTAAAGGAGTTTCTTTGCGAAGTAGCTTTGGCTGCTCCTCGCGCTGACGGCGGGCGGAGAGCTGGTGAGGTGACAAATTAAAACATGTCCTCTGTGTGTTTCTTGCGGGTTGCATGGTGAGTTGTCACCTTGCTGCGAGCGCTGAGCTCTCTAAAAAGCCACTAATCCCTAAAACAGACCTCCAGAGTTTGGAGGGAAGCATGCAGGGTGTGCGGTGAGGAGAGGAGAGGAGGACGCACGCAGCTGTGGATAATGTAATAACAGCCATATAATCTTACAAATTCTCAACATGTGAAGCTCTGTCCCTGTGTGCGTGTCAAGAGATCACTGAAAGCATCTTATGTAAAACCTTTTTACATGACATAATGTATTCACACTGGTACTGGAAAACTGCAACTTTTGTAAGTTAAGTGGTGCAACTACTAATTAACTGCTGCTAAGCGAACTACTAACTGTTGTTAACTTGGTCAGCCGTGCACCTAACTGAACTGAACTGACCCAGGATGCCAGGAGCCAAACCCAGCAAGAAAACTACCTCAGTAGACTACTGTATTTCCTGCTAGACTGGCCACCACTAGTTGCAGAAGTTGTGTTTGGTCCTGGGCCCGGCCTACTACTACTGGAAGGTAGATGCTGACACTGGCTCTACTTCCAATGCATAGCGGTGTGGCTGTAATCTACACGTCCTCACCTTTCTAACCGTTTTTACAGAAAACTAAAAATGAGGAAGGAACTAGAACGCTGCTTCCTGTTTCATGAGATAAAATCAGTGCTGATGAGCTCAAATGAAACACTAAACCATAATAGGCTAAACCAATTTGAGTCTACATGTATAACTGCTCAATTAAAGCTTCTATCAAGTCCTTCAGATATTATTCCTCCTACATTTTCTAGTTTCTTTAATGGTAGCTCTCCAAATTAGCATTTTTTATCAAAATAATACTGAGTAATAATTTAGGAAAAAAAATGGTTCCTTATGCCTAATCTTTGACAGATACTCTCTAATGAGTGATTGCAATCATTCCATCAAAAATGCATCTACAAAACAAGACATGGTCATTTTCAGCAGGTTTTTTTTTTTTTTTTCCCCATCAACGGACCACTTAGATATGCTGCACTATATGTCAGGGGGTAATGGAACAGTCAGGAGCAGCCACAGTGAGCTGTTAGATGAAGAGCTGCAGGCGACAGGCTGCACACCTTCAACTCCTGAGAAACATAGCAAACTCCTTTTACTATGTCCTGCTGTTTTCTGGGAAATGACTCCACAGGCCATGTGCACCACGAAATTAGATGACATTAGCTTCCCATGATGTAATGAAAAAACATTGATTGATGATTGAATTCTTATTAAAACAATACTAGCTTGTTTGACTGCGCTGTAAACCAATACAACAGCTTTCTGGCTCATTTCAGTAAACAGTATATGATAGAATTGATAATGCAATGTTAGATTGCACTGAAAAATGTACTGGCATCAGGGATAAAACCATGGTTTGTTGGTTATTCCTGCTCTTCTGTACCCCATCTGACCTGTGGTGTTCCCCAAGGATCCATTTTTGGCCCCATTTTGTTCTCTATAAACAGGCTTCCACTAGGACACACTATGTACTCTCAGTTCTTTATATTATCCGCAAATCACCTGCTATCATGTCCAAAAATCAATTCTGTCATCTAGACTAAACCAAATCTGTCAACATCTGTGACATTGCAAGACAACATCATATTCACTCTGATCAATACTCATCCAGAATTAATAGAAAATTGTTCAAAACTTAGCGCTACTTTGGTGTTATAAAACGATCGATAATCGAAAGCCTTATAGGCACTGGGGTCACAGTCAGCTGTAAACAAAGCATGTTATGCTGCGAGTGTAGACAGCTGTATTGAACAGGCAACTGTAAACATGGCTGAAACACATCCGGCGTGATTGTCAGGAGTAGGAGAGGAGACTGCACTCTGGATTTCGATGCTCTTTTTGAACACATCAAAGGAGGCTGTTGAAGCTAATCAGTCACTATGTGGGGTTACAAAAAGGCCAGCTCAGAGCTGTGTGCTTAATTATTCTTTGTTTGTTTCTTTTCCCTATATGCAGATGAATGTTATTAACGAAATAATGGAAATGGGGAGGTAGTACACAATCACAACTTGGATGTGTTGTGTGGTGCATGCAAAGACACATACACACACAAGACACATGCATAAAAATGCATAATCACACTAAAAACACTCCATAAGACCAGGTTTTAGTTAATATGTTTAGTGATATTATTGTTAGTGTGTGTGTATACATAAAAAGCATTGGAAAATACAGTCTGAAGTTTTGATGCTTCATTTGTCGTAGGCTTATTTCAAAACCATTTCCCAACCCACTAGGGACTTGGTGATCCATTATGCCTCCACACATGGCTAATCATGGTAGTTGTTAAATATGTAACACCTCATTAACCTTCAGCTGGGACATGGCTGACAATAACACAGCTTGACAGTGGTGATTAGCAAACAAACACACAAATCATCTCTACAGTTCATTTATGAAGCAGCTTCACCTACTTCACCTTATTTTACATTACCAATTTTTACGGCTTAATAGACTAGTTGCTTAATCACGGTGGACAGGCTGATAAAGCAGCAGACTAGACCATGTCGTTATTGTACTGTGAGGAGTCGTGTGTTTCATGATATCCTCAATGTTCATCTTCGTCTGGTGGATTCTCAAACAAATGAATCTGACTTTCCTGGCCTGCCTGATTTCCCTTGTTGGACAGTTGTTGGAGGTTTTTCTCAGCCAGTGGTCAGAACTAAATACAAGATCTAACTACTACATGATCCATGAGCCTTATCTGCTGTTGTTATGGAAAGGAAGCCCTTCTTTGTAGAACTACGCTACTGTATATGCTTTGTCTGTACTGTACTGTACATTGTCCCAGAATGGAAAAATGCCATGTGAATGTGTATGAATGGTTAGCTCCTAAAACTGATGAGCAGTTGGCACCTTGCATGGCAGCTAATGCCATTAGTGTATGAATGTGTATGAATGTGTGTGAATGAGATACGTACTGTAAAGCGCTGTGAGTGGTCAGAAGACTAGAAAGGCGCTATATAAGTACAGTCCATTTACCATTTACCATTCATACAAACTAACAGTTCTTGCTTGATATACTACTACTACTAGTCCCTCAAACAAGCAAACAACTGTGACGAGCAAGATACATCAATGGTGAACCAAGATGAATGATTTACTAACTCACCAGCTTCAGCTTTTGTACTAAATAAGTTAACAAGGTAAGTTTTGTGGCCATCCGAGTTTTGAAAGTGTCAGAGAACACTGTCTAGACAAAGAAGGAACAGGGCAACCAGAACCCTGGACACCCTGAAATAACCCTTTCCACTCCACAACTTTAGTATTCCATAGTGGACTGATTCGCTTCCTGACACGTCTTTAGAGAGATATTTTAATTACTGTTGATTTGCTGGTGTCACACTGGTGTGACTGTAGCACTTACTGGACCCTAAAAAGAACCTGATCAAATGCCATTTTTTCATCAGGAGAAAACGATTCCTTCTTTGCACATTCATCCCCCCCACCAATGTGAGGTACTTGGCTGTGTGCAAGCATCAATAACTGCATCTACAGCGTGGAGAAGTACAGTTTGAACTCAGACTACAGCATTAAATGTGGTAGTTATTAGAAGCTGTAGATAATCAATAATAAAAGTAAACAACGCCCTTGTGTTGCATTCAATGGCTGCCATTTTTGCCCATAACTACAATTATTACAGCCAGGAGGCTGAGACAGGATTGCTATTATAGGACTACCTCTCTTTTTAAGTACAAGGTCATATATTGTTCATATTCACATCACTGATGTTGACTGAAAAAAGCTTTTTTTATGTCTCATCATCCAAACACTAGCTCAGGTTCTATACTTGTCTTACTATCTCCAGCAGAAAGTGGATTGATTGTACCAGTTAATGATGCATCTGCCACTTCTACATAGTTTCATTGAGTAATTTACAAACTCGTTTGCATCAATCGCTAACTGTCTTAGCTTGTTAAGAGCGTAGTAATGTGTAAATTGATTGCTAGGAACATCTGTCCAATCAAAAACAATCAGTCTGTGAATGGGGAATTGCTGCAGCATCACATACTGTATGCACATTTTAAGAGCCAAGTGATATAATAAAGCTATGTGCCAATCCTTTTTAAATGTATACGTATTACTTTGTTTTATTTCTCTATGCACATGTGGGGAAATATTCATGTTTACTGCATGATTGGGACATTAATGAAAGATGCTTGTCTGTTTTGTGTTCTGTCAATAAGTGTAACACACACACAGACACATTAACAGTCTGAACATTTACACTGTAAAACATGAAATACATCCACTATGTAGGCCAGTGAATGATGTATACTCAGTTATGTTCCATCCTCCCCCAACACCACCCCGTGTGAACACAGAAGAGTCGACCTCCGTCCAACTTTCTGTCAGACTCAGGCTTTGACAGAGTACCGTCCCAAAATTAAATACAGTGCTATTCATTTCTCTGAGACTTCCAGCCAAATGTGCTGTTTCCATCTCCCTTCTCACCTCATTTCACCATTATGATATTCTCTGATGCTCCGATTTCGCCGAGCTTCACCGTGAAACCATTTACTGATCCGCACACTTCCATATGCGCACGCTCATTCCGCCGCATCAGACAATTCATACACCAAATCGCTTTCAAACAAACAAGACCAAAACCTAGGACACACACACACACACACACACACACACACACACACACATCGCAAAGATGGTAGAAATGAAATTGAAATGAAACCCTTATTACAGTATCAATCTTTATCTAATCCATTCTGTGGCCCATTGTAATTACCTCCAATTCAGTTTGCTCTAACAAGCGCCAGCATTCACATCACTCTTCTGTACTTTTCTTCCTTTTTCTTCCAATTCTGTATTCTACAGCTGAATGCCAGCCACACAATACCATTGGCAATCAATTTCCTATCATACAAAAGACCTCTGGGGGCTCTCAATTTCATTTCCAAACAATGCAGTCCAAGAACATGGCTTGAATTAAGATGTCGCACTGGACTGTCTGCTGTACTGTGGAGCAACTCAGGGTATCATATCTGTCAAAAAACAGCTAACAAGACAAAAAATTACAATCTGTTTTACATCTGTTGAGTGCTCATGCTGTCTGATCACTGCTTCTGGTTCTCACTGAAGGACTGGGACGAAGCTCGGTCGATATATTTGAGCCCAAATGTGACATGACAGCATTATCAGGCCGGAGCGAGTGCACGCTATCTGCAAATTCAGTTTGCGCTGGCTCCATGTGTGCTCCAAATGTTTCTCAATTTTCAGGAAAGTGACTGGAGAGCAGAATTTGGAAGCAGGAAGGACCCTGGTGTGACAGACTCTGAGCTCTCTGTGCAGTTGGCCGACTTCTTGGAAAAGGGATATGAGATCCCCCTTCTGCTCAACTCTGATACTTTCAGGTCTTGGGAATTCTCTCTTCACCAAAGCTGTTCACTGACGAACTCTCATCCTCTCAGTTAGCACTGCTCCAACACTGAATGTCAACATTGCTTAATGTATTATCACCTCATGCAACCTTGTCTCCCTTAAAACACATCTCAATACTAATGTGCTTAAGCAAATACGCTTAGGAGAAAATGTAATTGCTGCTGGAATTAACTCTGGCAACGTCTTTTCCAATCCAGTAAATGAAACACACACAGCGCCATGTCTTAGCACAGTGTCATGACATTTTATTTAAGTTTTTCATATTCGCTCCCAACTACTTTATGTATGCTACTGTATGCATCTACTGCTGTGTATCAGATGGGTAAAATAACAGGGTAGTAGGGTGGTGTTGTGAATGGTTGGGTTGAGTGTAGAGGTTGTTATGTGACAACTTGGACCCTTGTAACCAAGAACTGATCCAGGCCTCGAATAGGGCCAGGTTCAACAGTGCACGATATGGGAGTCCCACTACATGGCCACAGACCAAACTGTTTCCTTGTTTTTTTTTTGTTTGTTTTTTTAATTACTTTTTATTTGTTTTTTCTTAATAACATACACATATGTGCCAATTGGGCACAAAAACATACAAGAACATTGGTCCTTTCTCCCAGAGGATTAGATTCTGTTGGTGGATAGCCGAAAGGGTTCAGAGATTGTACGAGATTGTACAATTGTATGATGTCCCCCACATCATACATAAAAATAAAAGGATGCTGCTCGAAAATAGGGGAAAGATTAAAAATAAAATCTTGATGGAGGATTTGATCTTATCTTTGCGATCTATATGAAATCAGGTCTTACAGTTAACACATAGCTGAGCCATTTTGACAAGTTCTCTTCAAAAATATCAGTTTGGTTTCTTAGTTTAAATGTAATTCTCTCCATAACATACATATTGTAAATTACATCAATCCACTCGTTTATTGTTGGTTTGTCTTTCTTAAGCCATTTTCTGGTCGGAGCCTTTTTACAACGCACTAACCACACTCTCAACAGGTGTTTGTCCCGCTTTGCATATTCAAGTCCATCTAGATCACATAAGCAAACTGTTTCCTTTTTATGTATATTTTTAACATTTAAATTAAACTATGATTCTTCCATAACCATAACTAAAGTGCTTTTTTTTTTTTACTGTAACTAACCACAAATGGGGTGCCGTGATGTCAACCCTGGTCTCTGGCCTCTGTTTTTTTTTTTTTTTTTTTTTAATTTATACATGTGGTTCATTTCAACAGACCATTTCTGGATCTTAATTTTGGAATTTTGGACTGATGACCACATTGCATCAGTTCATTTGTTTTCCCTGTAATACATTCTTATGAACATGAACATTTTTATGGCCAATTCTCCGCAACTCAAAGCACATGATGAAGTTTAAGGAGTTTTGATTGATTATTCCCAAGTCTAAACCAAATGCCTTGTGTTCTTGTGTGTGGAACCAGAAGTAATGTTTTCCAAAGATAGATAGATACTTTATTGTCCTTACAAGGAAATTTGTTACCACAGTCTGTACAAAGCCTGAAACATACATACATACATACAAAGATACATAGAAACACAACATAACCACAAGAATAAACATTCAATACAGCACATTTAGTAGTCAGGACTAAATATTGTACGGACAAGATCAGCAGATACAGTTGTTTACTATTGATGTTTACTATTATCATTTCAGTTGGCAGTCAACAGTTTTCAGACATAAAAACCCAATTACATTAAACTTATTTTTAGGTAACTGAGTTTCCTTATGATATCACCAAGAAAGCCTGTCAGACAGTCAATGTGGACAAAGATGAATGGGTAGGAGGAAACAGAGGAAGGTTCTTTTTGAATGTGACTGTTCATACTGAGTGTTGTAACGTGCGGCCTGTTTGTTCACCCTTATCTCGAAGGACAAGAGAGGTGGTGTATGAGGGTGCTTATCCAGAGAAAAGGGATCTAATTTCTTCAGGTTGTCATGGTGAATGTAACAAAAGTGTTTTTCGTGTGTGTTTTGTGTTCCTGTATGCTGGTGTCATCCCTGTGTGTTTTTATGAGTCACTGTTGTGTGCGTGTTGGCATCTGCTTAGAGAAAAAAAAACAGCACTGCTCACTATTCAAACTAAGAATTTGCTTTGAAAACAAGTCATATCCCATTTGTGCTCCTTGAAATATTCCTAAACCCCAGCAGACTGACATCTCCCTGCTCATTGTCGAAGATGTCTCCATATTCTAAAGAGAGCCTGATCAAAGGAGCCTCCTATTGGAACAGCACAGCTGTAGACTCTGCCTCCATGGCGCTCAGAAAGCCGACCCCGCTGCGATCAAAACAAGACTCCCAGCGGATCTATCCGTGCTCTCTTTTATTGCCATGGTACATCTGTTAATGTCTCTCTCCCCCTACCTTTCTCCACCCAAAACACTTCATTGTACATAAACTGTAAATCCTTTCATCCTCTCAGCTAGCTTCAATTTCTGCTTTGAGTGGCAGCAACAGCAGCATCAGCAAAATAAATAGCCTCGATGGCTTTTAAAAAATTCAGACCTTGAAGGCATTTTTAGACTTTTGACACGTTATATTTAGATGTACCTGACACATCTTTATTTTGATCAGAGTGACATGTTGCTGGATATATTTAGCTACAAATTAAAAGCAAATAACAGCTTGTAATGCTGACTATATTTGAGCAAAAGAATTTTCTATTTTGGTAAAATTCAATAATGGCAATCAGATGAGAACAAATTCATTGACTTGATCCATAGTTTTACAATGTGATGAGAAGATGGTTTGACAATATGTCACATATCACATGATCTTTATGAGCAGATGAAGCTTGCTCAGGTCAAACCTTCCAATTGAATATGAAAATTCATTCTTCAACAATCTCAACTCAAGGTGCACTTCCTAAGATGTAAGATGAAGATCATGTGACAGCACTGAAGCTGTTCGGGAGCTTCAGCAGGTATGTCGAAGACATGTAAAATTAGCCCTGTGTGTTCATAATGAAGACAAAGCAGAGCTGTTCAGAGTTGTGAAGGTAAGAAGGACACTATATTTCATTTGAGTCTGATAGATTGTGACACAATCTAATGAAGCACTGCTCCCAATAAAACAGACTATTAAGTTTAAAATTAATAACCAGTAGCATAGAGGAATATTAATAGAAGAAGTCAATTTAAAATAGACTTGGATACTTCTATTGACTAGGATTAGGTGGTGAACTATGACACCAGCAAGCCTGATTAGAACATATCTACTTCATGTGTGCTATTAAAACGCAATACAACACAATGCGAATAAATGAATACCTTCAATTCAACCTTTAAACAGGACCAAGGATTGATCCCTGAGGTACTCCATGATCACCATTAACACATGTATAGGATTGGCTCCTCGAGTACATTTCCGACCTGTTAACTCCATATGATCCCTAGGTAGGTCTTCATAGGAAGGTAGCTCTTTAAGTTCTTTCAGACCTCTCTTAAAAACACATTATTTCAGAACTTAAAGCATTTCTGTTCTCCTCTTTTAATGCATTTTGTTTCAATTTAATTTGTTAAATTGCCAAGTAGTTATTATTTACATCATCAGTTAATCTACAGCTTTCTCGATTAATCATTT
Source organism: Larimichthys crocea (assembly GCF_000972845.2). Taxonomy (NCBI): domain Eukaryota; kingdom Metazoa; phylum Chordata; class Actinopteri; family Sciaenidae; genus Larimichthys; species Larimichthys crocea. The sequence goes on along the minus strand of NC_040024.1, from coordinate 226,663 downwards.
GGGCCATAAAACATCAAGTAAAAAGTGCCCATCACAATATGGAGTACAAGGGGTGACCCAGTGTGTCACGTTTAGATTAAAATGAGATAATAATAATAATAATAATTGTTTTTGTTACGTTAGAATGAGCCTTTTATATCTACAAATGCTGTCGTTTCTCTTCCGCCATCTTGAACCACCATATTGTTACAGTAGCCTAAAACAGGCAAACTAAATAGAGTTCTACATAGGGCCTTTCTTGTTTTCTGCGAGTTTTATGGCCACCATGGTGGGTTCTCCTTTATGCTAGAAAGCTAGATGCTAATAAATCCTACACATTGGACCTTTAAATGTCCAAATGGTCCAAAACCCCAAAACAATTTATTATAATGTAAGATCAAGAAAAGCAGAAAACTCTTGATTGTGTTTTTCAGTCGACTGATTTATTAACTAACTAGCAAATACATAATGCAATTATTATTTTTTATTTAAATTTTCATTCGATTTTATTAATCTCTGATGCATTCTTGCCATTATATCTTTAGAGCTTTGTAACTTGTTCTCACATCATTGACTCACAAACAAATCCACACAAGGCCAGGAATTGATAAGATTTTGTCTTCAGGCTGAAAAGATTTGATTTGATCACACTCTACAATCTGGGAGTAAACCCTACAATAAGATTACAACAGTCGATCTTATATGTTGTCTGACTGAGATCATTTCAAGAGAATTAAATTAGAGCTGAATTAAACTATTCATCAGGTTGTTTGAGTTGCCCCTCAGGAACCCTCTGGATCCAATTTTGAGAATCACTGATCTCTTTTACAGCATCTATTCTGAGAATCAGACCCACAAGCCCAGCCTCCAGTAAGATGTGAACAAGCACAAGGGATTTAGAAGATATGATCTCAGTGTTAAAAAAAAACAATGGAGGAGGATATTTGGATACTGCACCAGTAGCTGCAGTTGCACGCCCCCCAAGAAAACAGCATGTTGTTCCTAATCTCATGACCAGACTGCAGAGTGATGAGAATGAATCCAAACTTTCATGGTTGCATGGTTGAATTTGCCTGCAAGACCTTGTTGCTAGTTGATCTGATTAAGATTGTTGCGGTAAAGGAATTTACCCTAGCGGTGATTCTGGGTGGCTCAACAGCTCAGTGTGACACTGGATCTGATAAACAACTGTTGACAAATGTTTGGTAGAGGATGACGGTGAAAACAATGTGAAAACCAGCACTCAGCAGAGTGCACATCTCTGCCAGGCAACAGATGGTGGAGCACCCACTGCAACGCCACCACAACTGCAGGATGAAAGACATTTGCAAAGTTTTAAATAAAGTTTTTTTTATATAGTAAATGGTTAGTATAGATCTATGCAAAGTTTTAATGAAGTGTTTTCATAGTTCAAGTTGTTTTCTTTAAGATGCACAAAATAATGTCATGGTATTACACCCCGAGCATCCTAGGTTCAACACACCACACACTTAAACCTACAAGGAGTCTGTGCTGATGGTTGCAGGACGGTTGTAGTTGGTGGATTTGGGGAGGGAGTGTAGCATCAAGGTTCTGTCAAAGACAGACTTTATTTAAACATTTCAACCACACAGGTGAAATATCCAGAATATTGCTTCTTTATAAATTATAATGATGTTACAGAGATGGTACTTTTAACAGTAACATCAAAAAGACGAGGTCTGCAGCGTGAAGTGTCCAACCAATGATATGTCAGATTTTTGTAAAACTGTATAATATTTCATGGACAGAGTGATTTGCCTCTACTTTCTGTGATTCATGCAGCTCTGTGATGGACAGATAGTTGCACTTGTTGCTGCTAACTGCTACTAAGTGTAGCTACGTTTGCCGTGGCCAATGGATTGTTGGTGTTTACACCGCTAGCACAGTTAGCTTAAAGCTAAGGGGTACTGGTTACTGTAGAAGAAGACTAAGATGTATTTTCATGGTAAGGGAGCAGATGCTGCTGAGGTTGCAATGAATATCATCTATGGTTAGCATGCCCAGTTCAGCAGTTAGACCATTAAAAAGCCTATGGGATTTATTCAATAGAGGTGTAAAGTGATGGCTTTCTTATTAGTCACTCTTCTGCCAGAGCCCCCAGAATAATAATTTAAAAAATATTTCACTTGTGTGTTTGAGTAAACTTATGAGAAGAACAGAAGACCTGTCATTGGACAACATGTAAAGAAACTCAATCTGCTGCTGAACTGGGACTAATAATGGAGGACAGGGTCTTTTTTTAAATAAAATATCAGTTTTATTCATTTTTAGAACTTGGTTATCAGAAATAACAGATGAATATCCGTTTTTAATTTCCTTTATTCAATTCACAAATAATCAGTATCATCCCTGAAAAAACACATTGGTACAGTACACCTGTCCTAAATCTATCACTGTCACATTTTGTCCAGCACTAGCCTCAGGACAGTAAGTCTCCAAGATGTGTAAAATAGTTAGTAATAATGGATGTGACAAAAACTGCAGCTTGTAAAGATGAGCTCGCAGAGCTTTAGACTTGAGTTGAAAAATTAACCCATCAGTTTTATTATCACCAAGTCATTTGTGCATCTGGCCGTTGGTGTCATGTGTTTTTGTGTCCAGATGGAGGTTTAGTGGAGATGGTTTGCCAATTTATTGCTCAACAATAGTCATATGGGGAAGGAACCAGATGTCTACTGGGGATGAGCAGTTCCAGCATTGCGTAACATCTCATTGTCAATCAGGCAGCAAAACAAACTGAGTTTCAGCACAGCTGTGTCTCCAACACTTGGCGAACCAAAGCACTGGGGGTCAATTCCATTTACATTCATTTAATGCAGCATGTCCATGTAATACAAATGTAAGACTTTTCAGAGTCTTGTGGACAGAAAATGTGTTTTATAAATGACTGTAATCTTGGTAACCATCCGTGCTCTATAACCAGACTGAGGAAAAGCAAAAAAAAAAAAAACATTAAAGAGTGAACCTGATAATCTGCATGGATACAGTTTTCACAAGCTGATCTGGTTCTGCGGCTTACTGATGCAGTTTTGAGATGAAATGATTCGTTCTGTTCACATTCAAAATGCAAAAAGTTCCTGTTGCTGCAGGTTAGTTAGATGTTAGCTAATGTACAATCTCTGAACCCTTTTGGGCTATCCACCAACAGCATCTAAGCCTCTGGGAGAAAGGACCAATGTTCTTCCAGACTTCCTCTACAGTCTAACCAGCAACTTGATACATAAGACAGAAACAGATATTTACATATGAATGAAGATAACTTTAAAAAATGTATTAGGATGGGTTCTGAGATTGCCTTTTGGCCAGTGTCTTCCACCTCTTTTACTCTTTACACGGACTGTTGCAACCAAATCCCGCTCAAATGCGATTGGTCAGTACTACTCAGACTACAAACAGAAACCAGAACACTTCTGTTGTCAAAATTTTGGTCACTCAATTACTTGGCTAATGGTCTTGTCTACCAAGCCTACCGTGGAGTGTGTAGAAAGTTCATTTAACTTTTTAGTTTAGGTTTAATTTTACCTGGCGAGGCAGCTGGACTCACAAGATCACACACGAGAATCTATCTTGCCAGGAGATTCGCCAAGCGGCAACCATCCTGGCTGTAAAGTGAAACCAATACAGAAGTGCCAAAAACAGTTCCTCAAATGTCAACTTGAGGCTGACTTTAGGACAAGTGACAAATGTCCAGCTTTGCTGCAGAAATAAACATGTTTACAGCCTGGTACAAAAAAACAGTTTTGGTCTCTGTAGCTAATTTCCCCGTTCATGACAACTGTACTGAGGGTGAATTTATATACAACTCACCTGCTCACATTATATTAAGCCTTAAAGTTACGCAGAATTACAGAGTGGATGTTTTGATTGACAGGTGGGTGCCATTACAGATGGCTTGTTTGAGCAACCAGGAATCATTCAGCCCACCTCAGCTCCACTGATGATCCACGACATAGCCAAATATTCACAACAGAAGCAACAGGACAACAAACATGGCAGCGGCCAGAGCGACAGATTTAAGCTTCAAAGTAGCTCTTTAGAAACCTGTGGATGATGTCACATTTTTGCTGTTATTTCTTATACCATCAGTGGTTTCCGCTCTTCTCCTGATTGACGTCGACTTGACAACAAGTTTGACTATGTTAAATGGTTCATGTATCTGACTGGTTGAAGTTTGTTCATTATAGACAGTGGCAGATGGTTCTGCACACAATGTCTTCCCAGTCGTGCACTCATGTTAAATCAAATCAAAATCAAATCAATTTTATTTGTATAGCCCAAAGTCACAAAGTACATTTGCCTCAGAGGGCTTTACAATCTGTACAGGGAGTGACACCCTCTGTCCTTAGACCCTCGGTTCAAGAGAGGAAAAACTTGCCCACAAAAAACCTTTAACAGGGAAAAAATGTGGAAGAAACCTCAGGAAGAGCCACAGAGGAGGGATCCCTCTCCCAGGACGGACAGACATGCAATGGATGTCACGTGTACAGGACAAATCAACACAAACATATTGTACAAAGACTGATAAAATGACAATGAATTACAATGAATGATAAAAATGATTACAGTAACAGATATGGTAGTAATGACAGTAATAATATATGTAGTGGGCGTCGTGAATGCTCACAGCAGCAGCCACAATCCACGAGAACCTGCTGGACGACAGAGCACAGAAACTCCGGGGAAGTTTGGTTAGTAACATGCATTAATGAGACATGTCCACAGATGGAGAGATGGAGAGATGGAGAGAGATAGAGAGAGATGGAGAGAGGGAGAGAAAGAGAGAAAGAGAAAGAGAAAGAGAAAGAGAAAGAGAGAGAGAGAGAGAGAGAGAGAGAGAGGGTTTTCGGTAAGGGAGATGTGTGCATCTTCAACCAATACCGTGCCTGGCTAGGCATAACCCTGGGTAGGGTCCCCCGGCAGTCTAATCCTATGGCAGCATAACTAAGGGATGACCTGAGCCAGCCCTAACTATAGGCTTTATCAAAAAGGAAAGTCTTAAGTCTATTCTTAAAGGTGTTGACCGTGTCTGCCTCCCGAACCCAGAAAGGTAGTTTGTTCCACAGAAGAGGAGCCTGATAGCTGAAAGCTCTGGCTCCCAATCTACTTTTGGAAAGATACAACACTCTGGAGATACTGTAGGTTTTATCATTTCCACTACAGTCATGGTCAGAGTTTGGTAAAAAATTCCTTACATGTCTGAAAAACAAAGATCCAGACCATGTAGCATTCCTACGAACATCAGTAAACATGATGACTTTTAGTGATCCTCTGTACTTACTCCACCAGTTCATTAATATGACTAAGACTGTACTTAAGTGAAGATGTGTAGCTCAATAACGAAGAAAAACATGAAACAAAGCAGGCTTTTCTAAATTGGGTATTGCAAGTGTATTAATATTTAATAAAGCCACTTCTATGATTTACCTTTTATTGCAGAGCTGCAGCTGCACACGTATTCATAATAGAGCATTAATAAAATTTTGACATTTCCTCCAGCGATATTGGATACTTTCATATAGCATGAAAAGATTCACAATAATCAATTATCTGCTGCATTATGAGACCAAAAGCAGGAGTCTTTTTCAATGAGGTTGTGCGGTGGAGACTTGCCACTGGCTTTTTAAAATTTCTCCTCCTCTGTTGTTGTCAAAGGTTCCTCAAAATATCAAGCTACTGAAAAATCAAACAATACTCCACTCAGCCTGACACGAGCAGTAAATGAATTTAGATTTGTATTAACACAATCTGCTGCTTTGAAGTGCTGCAGACTTTTTCCTTTTTTTTTTTTCTTTTTTTTTTTTTTTTTTTTTTTTTTTTTTTAGAAATGTAATTCCTCCCCCTGAATATTTTCCAGTGCTCTTCCGCCCCCACACAGCCTACATTATTGTGCTGCAACATCTCAAATGAAGACTGGCAGCTTGGATTTGCATGCAGAAATGACAGCTTCGATTTGGTTTGGTTCGTAGGATGCCAAAGTTGGGACAATATCTGGATTTAGGTGTAAAAAATTAAAAAGCAAACACACACACTGTAGACACACACACACACACACACACAACTGACTGCTTTCACACTCCTGACCCTGCAGCCTGACTTCAGGTAATGCAGAGAGAGGAAGAGAGGTGCGGTAGTGATGAGAGCTCACTGTTGACACCGCTGTGCTGCTGCTTTTGTCCTCACCTACCTTAAAAATGCCCACACACACCTGGCTGTCCTCGCAGAATGTTTCATCTTTTAAAATATGTTTAAAATAGAGTTTTTGTGACAGCGGAATCATGCCACGTTATAGCATTAATCCTTTTCATCGCCAAATATGTATTGGCAACCGAACGTTACACCTCCACTCTTCTGGTTTCTGTCTTTCCATCAGAATTTGGCTGCAGGGATATACTCCCATCTAACACTGACGCTAGGGTCCTTGGATCCATGCCGCCTGGACCAAATGCACACAGACCTTCAGTATATGGACCTACTTTCTGTCTTGGACTGTGGAGTGTAAGGTTAAGGGCTTAGGGTTAAAAGGGAATGCTGACGTCTGATGAAAAATAAGAGAAACAGCTGGAGCCTGGGATGACTTTTGCAATTTGTGAGTCGAAGTACACACCTTCACCTTCACACTGTCATGCATGTTGTGACAGCTGATGTCTGCACTATCAGACAGGAAACACGTCCACTGGCTGTCTGCGGCTGACACAATATTCCAGCAGTCAAATTCATGTTAACAAACATATGAACAATATGTTTGTCTACATGAATTTGACTCCTCTGGGGGATTTTAGGAGGAATCTGGGGGATTTTTTTCGCAACACGGGGCAATTAAAATTATGCATATTTTTAGGCTGTAAACGGTCATTGATCCTCAGTGAGTGAGACAGACATGAAGTCAGGTGGTGGTTAAGTGAGCTGGAGAGTGACTGAAGAGAAGGAGCACAATCAGCAAGTACAAAGCAGTGAATCAGATAAATAAAGCATTGTTTTCTGAACACTGTGCCACCGCAACACATCACTGCGGGAAGGAGTGACACTGGATTTTGTGTGAAGCGGACGCACAGACCTGCAGCTCATGACACAGACAGAACAGTCACAGCCTGTGCAGCATCCAAATGTTGATTTAGAATTTGAATGTTGACATTATGAATGAAGCTTGAGGATTTGAACTATTTGGTACAGACGCAGTAGATTGAGGATTGCTCCACCAGAATTTTCCTTTTCTAAGCAGTGTGGAGGAAAATAAAACAATGCCTTACTTTACTTTCTGTAGTTTCCTGATAATTTCTAAGATGTTTCCTGGAAAGAACTATTTAATCCAGTACTAAAATAGAAGAGATGAATTTTAGAGTTATGAGAGTTATAAGAGTTTATAGTTTGAGATTATAAGCAGATTTTCATAATTTCCTTGGAGGAATCCCTCCATTTAATTAAAACTTACAGAAATATAATTGAACGGGTGGGTGTGGGAGTCTTTGACTCCTGACCATGATCGTATTTCCAAAATCCTGGCTCCAGCCCTCATCTCATGTGATGTTTTTGCAGAGGCTTTATCACCATGAAAGAATACGTTGCGGAGGAAAATAATATTTTTGCCAATTTTGAGGCCTAAAGTGCTTAACATGCAAACATAGAAAGATATCAGCACACGTTATTAATTTAAATATATCACTCTGAGCTGAAAGCCAAACCACGGTACACACACAGTGGGGAGGTGGGCTTGGCAGGAATACAGATAGCGGCTTATTGCTGACTTTGCTCAATACACACAAAGCAGAAAAGCAAGGAAGCGTACAAATGCCAGATGTACACAAAGGAAGAAGAGAGAAAAAAGCGAACGTAGCAACAGTGAACAGACTGTAGCACAGTTCCTTCCTGTCAGCGATAGTCCAGGACAAAGCGATGAACAGCGCTCGCAACAAGCAAACATGTCATTTGGTTGGGTCTACATATTGTTATTAGCAGCTTTTATTTCACTGGAGCATGTTTGCACACTGGGAAGAGAAAACTGTTTTCACATGTTAAATCTGCTCACAGAAACAAGCTGTCACTGTTGGACTGAATGCAGATTTGACAGCTCAGATGGTGAAATCATAAAAAAGGGTCTTTAAAAAGGACAAACCTCCCATAAATTCACTTTTTATCACCTCTGCTCCTCACCTCAATAACACCTTGGGTCAGTGCCTGAGGCAACAGTGATGGTCAGGTCAGGTCGAAATGGCCAGGAAACTGTGGGATAGTGGTCCAGAATTACAGCAGCACACTAGAGACACTCATGACTCCCCTTCAAATCAGAACACTGTAACTCTGTGACACTAGCCTCCACAAATCCACAGCTGAGACAGCTCTAGGCTTTTTGTTTGTTCAAGGAAAGAAAGGGAACGATTGGGAGGCATGTGCTAAAGAAGTATGTGGAAATATTTCAGTTCTGAATAATCAATTACCAATGACTTTTCCTTTGTAATTACATTTTGAGTTATTTTTTTGTTTGTGGTATAATTGACACTTCACAGCAAAGACGAACCATGTTCACACCAACATTACCAATTCAACTACCAATTCAATACCAAGAGACCACTCTGTTGATGGAGCAGGGGTGCTAACACAGCGGTCCCAGGGTTCCAACCCAATGGAATCTCATCTGACAAACACACATTCCTGGTAGATTTCTCTGTAATTTGGATACACTGAAATCCAGCCACCTCCTTCCTGTACGCACAGCACCATTTACAGTGATGACGGGCTCAAACAAGTTGAGAAATCTGCCAACATGTCAACTGTGATCTGAGTTAATGGAAAAAGGGGGAGCTGAGGTTGAAGGCAAATCTCTTGAGGTACCGGTCAATTTACATCCTGAACCTCACCTTTGGCCCAGAGCTATAATCAGCGAAAGAAGATTGGAGTGCAAGCGGAGATGAGTTTTCTTCAACAATGTGGCCAGGCTCATACTTAAAGATTGGGTGATTGGTGCACAGTTGAACTACTGCTTTTTTTGCATGAAAAGGAGCAAGTTGACTTGGTTTGGACATCTGGCCAAGATGTCGCCTAGAGAACTCCATCCGCGGCACTATGAACCAGGAGGAGAAGTCACGACCATGCTGGAATGAACACTCATTCCACTGACCTTATAGCCAAGGAGTCATCACTGGGAAGAGGGACATCTAGGCTACCTTGCTTACCATTTGGACCTGGATAAGCAGCAAAATATGGCTGGATTGATGAATTAATCGATGCATAATCATCACCATCGTCAATACCCCAGTCAGTGTTACAAACAACATAATCATTGAGGAGAACTCTAAAACTACCTTCACACTTAATAACCAAAGCAGATCATTAGGTATCAAGATACACAGAAGTATGTGGTGAGTCCATTAAATGAAAAACAAACACTGATTATTAAGTAATGAGAAACAGTCACAACAGATGCACGGTTCTGCTGTGCAGAGGGTTCGGGTCAGAAAAGTCAACTCCAGATTCCAAATCCATGACCAACGTGTAAATAGCATGATGATGAGTCATGCTGAGACGCTTCCAAGTTATACCACTTCCAGAGTCATTCCACACTTGTTCGGTCATGGGAAAGGAGAAAGGTAAAGTCTGACTGAATGGAAATATCAAACCATATAAAGAGCAAAGGAACAAATTTCTCCACTGTAATAGACATGGCTATTGGAGTTTTTAATCTGTGAGCAGCTCCCACTGCAGAGAACTGGAAGAAACAGCGGAAATGGACAACATCTATTACAAGAGACTGAACTTTTTAAAAAAAAGAAAGAAACCCATCTGGCCAAGATGATCAGAAAACACTATTATTTCTGAACTTCCTTGAACCCTGTTCAGGAGTCTTTTACGCAGTAATGTGGCTGCACATATGAGCGGGGTGAACACGCGCGGTTTAATAACGGAGGCGGCGTACAATAAATTGAAAATGGGATAATTTGCTGAAATCATCAGCTTCACTTCGCAGCCGCCTTATTGAGGATGAATGTCTTCAACTGCATTGAATTCTGCACAAGCCAAAAAAATCCCATTTGGCCTCAACAGCAGAGTGTACTGTGGTGAACTGTAGCCAGAAACATAAATATTGAAACCATTCTCTGTAGGAACAAATACAGACTATTCCACAGACACTGAAAGAGCACACAGTGTCGAATAAATGTTTGCTGAAGATTAAACATGCATAATAATAATGATAATACTAATAATAATTTATAAATTAATTTATAAAGTAGCATCAATTTCAAAGCACACAAGGACACCTGACAAACATCAGATGTGTACACAAAAACGTGTGTGGCCTTGGGCGCCTCTGCTCTGAACACAGTTTCATTTGACGGCTCAAAGTGCCTTGAAACTTCCTTACAAATGCTTCAAGAGAAGAAATGCCATAACTGAAAAAATTAAGAAAACATTCCCTGAGGCGGTTCTGTAAAATCTCATAACGAAGCCTCTGTTCTCTTTTCTGAAACAATCAACAGAGAAACCTGCAGTTTGAGAGTTAGCACACATTCAGTTCATCAGTGTCTTATCAATACAGAGCTGGGTACGGGCCAGGAAAATACAATAAAAATAATACTAATTGATTGGTGACATATTACAACCATGGATTGATCAATACTAACACAGTCGTCTAATGGAAGCCTTCGGCTTTAATTGATTCAGAGGAAACTATTTCTTACTTAGATTTTAATTTGCTGGGTCTCAATGGGAAGCTTAGTGAAACCATATCAGGTGAAGCCTGGTGCATATCATGAGTTGCACCGTGTGATGTGTATGCATAAAGTCCACTGGAGACAACCCCCTTCTACAAAGCATCTGCAGCAGGCATGGATGGTGTGCACTCCCTAATCTTGCCAGGGTGAATGTCATTGCCATCCCCAGCACAGTCTTGAGGTGAGAGATAATCTAATCACTAGGGAGACAGAAAGTAGATGTTGGGGTAGGTGGGATGATGCTGCAGAGCTGTGAGAGGACTGGGGAAATAAAAAGCGAGTCAATGGAGGACAGAGGCCACAGCAAATCTTTGAACTCCCCTGGCAAATCATTGAAGGACATAAGAGTAAAAAGTATAAAGAGCATAAAACTGCAACAGTTATAAAGTTATGATAGATGAAATCTGTGACTCTTCTGAAGTGAAGAAAAAAAGGTTAAAGTATGAGAGAAGGTGAATGCCACCCTAACAGATGTCCACTTAATGACTCTGTCACACCTTTTGAGGATTTTCTTTCAGGACATGCAATTAGTAAGATCAACCCCAGGGGCGGGGTTCATTCCCACATGTAGCCATATGTGACAAAGTATCCTTGAGCAATGACACCTGCAGGCTAGATACACCCCAAAACGGACACAGGCATGGAGGCAGAGATGCTCTGTAGTTTGCTTTGTGTTCACATATGCAGGCGGCACAAAGGCTTGGAATTTTAATAAAAAACTGTCTGTTTTTGGAGAGTGACAGGGTGAGACCGGTAAAACAGGGAAGAAAGAATGTATGACTTGTGGCGGTCTGCCCCCGGGACATAATAATTGGGCTGCAAGTGGACATAAAGTAGAGCTGTATGGTAGTTTGAATTTACAACCTGCAGGCCCTCATGACCATCATATATGGATACAGAAAGTATAATTTGTGCTTTTGTGCATTAGTATTAGTACAGTATTATTAATGATTGGATGGCTGGATGGAATGAGTTGCTGTGGGTGTTGCTATTTCAGGTACCGGGTCAGATGTGATCCAAGAAGTGTACTTTGAGTAATAGATCCACGAGCCTGAAGGCTTCATTTACCAAAACATTGCACAGCACTTTAGAAATGTAATAGAATTACACCATTCATCATACAAAGTAAGAATTGAGCCTGAAAATGTGTTTGACTGGTCAACGCAGCGTATTGCCAGATGATGTCATGTTGCATTGAATCAGACGTTGAACAAGCATGTTCAGCTTTTATGCCAAGAGATTTGGCATTTTCTTGGCTAGAGCGACATGCATTGGCACCCCCTGTTATATCAGCACACGGTGCTCATTTTTATCATCTCACAGTGTCTGAAACATTTTCCCCCACACCTTTAGATGTCACGGTGACATCAGCGACATCTTTGAACAATTTACATTTGGTGTTATCAGACCACGTGTGCAGAGAGGTCTGAAAGCAGGCAGCGTTTCAACTTCTTTCTCGGACTCTCTTCTTCACACAAATACTTCAGTGACTTTTCATGTGAACAACCGTGCAACACTGTGAATGCCTTCGAGGACAGACTGTCTGAAAGTGAGCACCATTATCCCCGTTTGTACGAGTCATTGTGTGAAAATGGCACAGCCACAAAAGACTGAGTACTAGGGGAGAAACCTGGTGGAAGGGTGATGGAGCCACTATGCTGGCCTCTCCTCAGACTGCAGCCATTCAGACCAAGCATAGGACATCCCCTAATCCTATATCAGGAATGATGCAGTCTTGTTGGCCTTTGACTGCCGCCACCTTGCTTTACATCCACAGTGCATGGACTGTGTTTTAAGAAGCCACAAATACATGATTTGATCAGTTGATGGAGGAAGGAAACCATCTTTAGTCCTTAACCTTGCTTTATCTCTTTGTAATCCCAGTGCACCCTCTTCATTTCCTCTAAAGATGACACCGGCCGTTGGAGCATCAATATCCACTTGTTAGCATGCCGCTTAGCGCTAAGGCTCTGGTATGCAGATGAATGCACGGCTCTGAATCATTCTGCGTGGTTATGTTTCTCAGCAGGGCTCCACTTTCTCATTATTGTAGGCATTAAGATGCACGAGAGGCAGCCAGACGCCTCCAGTGATCATCGTCAATTACACAGTGCCTGTTAGGGGAGCTGCCCTGAGCCTGTCAGCCAATCATCAACAGCAAGATGAGGATGAAATGACAAAGGCCTGGTGTGCAGTTATAGTCAGACCCTTTCAAGGTTTGCACTTTAACCCTAGCTCCAGTCCCGTTCACTGTCCTTCCTGTGTCAGGCCAGCAGTTCTGAAAAACTTTTGTTTCCAAATACTTCAATCAAACCAAGGATTCATTAACTTAAGTGAACAGAAAAGGAAGACTTATTTACCTTTCTGTTAACTTCTCTATGAACGTTAATCTGCATTCATATGCAGATATTCATGTATCTATGGATATTAACAGAAATGTGTCTCTCGTCATTTTTCAGTTGGATGCAGAGGCAGTCTGCTAGAAGTCTAGTTTACTGATCAGATAATGAACATTTCTTTAGCAGAAACCAAGAACAGCAACCTAGACCCAAGACCTAGACCTACCCTAACCCCACACCAAGAACATTTCTTTAGCAGAAACCAAGGTTGAGAGAGGCGCAACAAAGGTCCTTGTAACCCATGGTCAGCTCTCTGACCCCTAAACCACAGAGGAGTCCTCTTTTTGATTTATTCAGTTTTTACCCTTTTTAAAATATTTCATTAAGGCCGAGTTCTTGGACCTCTCCTTGTCTGAGGCAACATTTAACATCTGGGACATTTGTCTTCTTAAATTCCTTCTGGTCACAAAATGTAGGCTTCACTATTTCCTATACTGTTATTACTTTGATTCTCAAACAATACTAACATTTGACAGAAGGATCTGACGTTTAGTTTTCTTGATTTAAGACTGTATGTTAAGAAATTATTTTGTAAGCCAACATTCTCTGAGTTATTATTTCATTCATTCCATGTCACTATGATAGTACCTCTATGATCATATGTGACAAACTGAACTGAACAGAACAGAATGAAAGCCATGTCTTGCCTACTTGTTTCTTGTTTTCTCGTAGACAGACATCCTCAATAAGACTGGCTGCTCTCTGGACGTCATGCCTCAAGCTTTGGCTACGTTCTTTTCCCCTCACCCCCTCCGAACCCACCCCAACCTTTCCTCTCTTGCCAAGGCAACCATTGGGCCAAGCAGGGGCATCTGTACAGCAAGGCAGCGAGCCATGTTTCAATGCTTAACCGGACAAGTCCAGCCAATTCCATGTCAACAATGACAGATATCAGTGACATAACAAGTTGTCAGTCCCTCAGCCATGGATATGAGCTGCTCAACCACAATTACTCATCTAAACTCATCTGCTTTTGAGATGTTTAGGAAATAGACAGTGGTGTGCTCTATTCAGAGAGGTCTCAGAGGAGTGTGACTGGTTTATTGATTCAATCCAGCAATTTTAAAGCACCTAGCCGGTCTCCAGCTAATGTGCTTTAGGCTGTGTAAAATGGAAAATATAAGCTGGCAACTGGTTAAGCTAGTACAGTCCAATGGATAAATCGGACCAGCCAATATTTGCATATTGCAGCTATATCTGTATTTGCAACCTTTGTGGCTGTGAAAAGAAAACTATGTGGAAGTGCCAAAAACTGCATTTTCTCAAAAGTCCACTTGAGGCTGGCTCCAGAAGTGAGTCATTCTCCATAAGTCCCCACATTAAAATGTCCAACTTCACAGAAATAAACATGTTTATTTTATTTATGCAGAATTAAGAGTGTGGACGCTTTGACAAGTTATTTGAGCAACCAGGCTACATTCAGTCCACCCACGGTCCACCGCCTTGCTCATTTTTTAGCCACAATGGCAGCAGCCACCACACTGAGCTTCACAAGGGCTCTTCACAAACACAAGGGTGACGTCACAGATACTATGTCCACGTTTCGTTGTATTGAAACACAATACAAATACGTATGTGTTCTGTCCGTTTCCAGTATTGTTGCTTCTATGTTTTCGAAAGCTTTTATCTGCAATGTTCATCAGGACGGCTCTCTAAGCTGTTGTGTGTGTGCCACACAGGGACGGACTGGCAATCTGGCATACCGTGCATTTGCCCGGTGGGCCGACGTGCTATTTGGGCCGACATATATATATATATTTAACGAGTAGATCACACACCTCAAACACACTCTGGGGCTTAGCTTAGCTTGTTGTGGGCTGCTCTGGTCCAAAATGCCAGGGCCGATTTTTTGTCCCAGTCCGCCCATGGTGCCACATCACTCCAGGCCGACGCAGCAACACCACGCTATCCTAACTTGACCACTTCCAGTTTTACAACTTTACAACTTGTGTTTTAAATGACCTGCTGTTCATCTTTTTGGAATATGCTGTGCTAAGTTAAAACTATCTGTTCTTTTGAGCCCTTTCCTCCTCATCATTTTTCTAAAGGGCACATAGTCTTTAATGTGCTTGTCCTCCCACCTGCGTGTGTGTGTACAGTGCAGTGTGTGTGTGTGTGTGTGTGTGTGCACCCGCAACTGCATGTATACCACTGTGGTCTGGAAAGGAGGGCAGTAAAAAAAAAAAGTTTCTATATCAATAATCACACTGCAGAGTCAAGCGTCCCCTCAGGATACAAGAGAACCACAAGAACAGGCGTCCTTCTTTCACCCATAAAGGCAACAAAAAGCACCATGGAGCTACGTCTATGATGATTTAATATGTGAGCTGCTGAGGCCACACAAGTTCTGAGGGGTGGTGTAATTAAAAGATTTGTCCCATTGTGTACGCACGTTTTAGAGTGTGGATGAACATTTATGGTTTCTATGCTCCCATGGTCTTTCCACAAGGTCCACCAGCAAAAACTGACAGAATGTGTGCTGCTGCCTTTCACACTTTAACTCCTGTTACCAGCCTGATGCAGCTCTGGGAAAATAAGTTAAGAAATATTTCTTCAAGCGCTGTAGATCAGTCAAATCATAAAGAGTTAAACCAATGGCTGAAGGCAGTGCTCGCGTCTAGTTGCTTTTGATGTGGCAGGAGTCAGGGTCAGTGAAGCTAAAAGATCACAGAGGTTGATGAGATATCTGACCTGTGTCGACGTCCCTGCCTCCCTCTTGGTCCGGCCTTGAGAAAGCCACTGGGCCGTCACTGTCCTCCGCCCCCGCAGCCCTGGAGGATACACAAAGCATGTGTGAGGCAGATCGATGCTTACAGGAAAGATGATTTGAAGGAGCAGTGAAATAAACAGGGTCAACTCACAGCAAAGGTCACCAGGTTATGAAGAGAAAAGCAATCAGTGTGACAGAGAAGATGTACACTACACAAAAATGGCTCAGTTTCCATGTGAAAACACTGATAAACATGGCATTATTACACAGCAGCTGTTTGGATATTTTCCCTGCTGTCATCAGGTATAAACTCCAGGGGAACCCACAGTGTTCTATCGAGAAGGCATCCGACCTTGCCTGAATAGACAACACCTCCACTAACATCAGGAGAAATGACTTTCATATCAGGCTTAGGCTTCAGGGGAAACAATCAGTGGTAACATCGCGCGGCAAATGCCACATATTTCACGATGAGGAGGCTGTTTAGACCATCATCTACTGACTACACGGAGAATGAGATTAGTGCACCGTCCATTCACTTTGTGATTAACAGAGGAGCGTGTCTCAATGTCGAGAGGAAGAGTGGAAACAAATAGAAAGAAAACCGTTTGTCACAGCATCTACGCTAACCGATTTACTGGGGGGAAACCTGAAACTCTGGTAGCCGCACACATACAATCATGTTGATTCAAGACAGAAATATTGAATTGTATATTGTAATAACTCGTTCTTTTAGTCAACGTTCTTTTTAGAAACATTCTCAAGCTCTCACTTCTCAAATAAGACGATCTGCTGCTTTTATTTATCGAACAAAAAGAAAGACATTTGAATCATTTAGGGCAACTGACAGATATTATTATAATAATGTAAGTTTATCATCAGGATCAACATGTTGTCACACTTGTCTTAATATTTGATTTGATGATTCTAACAATTTTACAAAGAATTTACAACAATTTCTCCAGAATTTCTCTTCTGCAGAAAACAACATAATACATGGTAGATTTCTCCTGCCATCTTCATCAAAGCTAATTAAAAACTGAAAATAAATATGGCACGATCATTGGGAAATCATTTCCTCGGGTTCTGTTTCATCGTTTGTCTTTCTGCCTTGATTGAGTCAATGCACCAGTGCAGTTCTGTGGAATAATGGCTCCCATTTTCACCAAGCAAGGATCTCAACAGGATGACTAGATTAGCTCAGATGAATCATGAGCTCACTTCAAATTGACAAAAACACTTCTCGGGACGCTGCATTTAAAAGAGAGTGATTTATACACGTTGTGCTGGGCTGGCTATACATTCAATCACAGATAGCATTGGAACATTGTCTTTTTTATTTTAACAGAATAGCAATGAACAGAACAGACAGAAGCTTTTTAGAACTTTTATTTCAACTCTGGGGAACATTTAGCTGATATCATCTGGAGGACAGAACAAGACGTGATATAATGCCGGAGTCTAATGGGCTTATAAAGACCTGAGTCTGTGGTTTATCAAGCGTCTGAATCAGCACACACACAACCACACGCACACTCTGCAAGCACAAAAGGTGGTGGCGCGGCAAGGTTTTGTAATGATCTCCTTTTTCTCTGTTTACCAAATGAATAACAGAAAAGGTTTTAAGACCAGGAGCCAACAAGAACGTCTGAGGAACAAGGAGAACAAACCGCGTAGTTTACTTTCCCAAAGCCAATGAAGAGAATCAATAATCAGCAAGACACTCCAAACACGGTTATAAACCCGTCAGCACCAGGACAGCGGTAGCAGCGCGTGTGTGTGTGTGTGTGTGTGTGTATGCCTTAATTATTTCTCCCTAGAACAATGTATCCTCCCATCTCCAGCTTCAGGCTTCCACGCAGGACCTAATCAACCCGCCCGAAGCGGCTAATGAGGAGCCAGACGCAGAAACATGGAAGTGATGTGCACTCTGCACGACTCCAACCCTGCAGTTCAGACTCCAAAAAACATGATGATGTTTCTAAAGATACATTATTCTGTAAAGAGATGATCACGACCATTAAACATGGAAAGATTTCTTTTGTCTGCAGACTAGATAAAAAGCTTTTGGAGGGTAACAGACTACAGACAGGACTTGTTATAGCTGACACACGGGGCAGCAGTATCAGACTGATTCTATTCACTGGATCATGAATTGAACATGAACTCGTGAACAGGAATTCAGTGAATTAAAAACAAAGCCTTCAACATCATTGAACAAGGACTTCTTTTACTCTAGCACAGCTTCAGTTTTTAGAGTGTGGGTTCCACCCTCACCTCATTGCAGCAAGTACTCTGTGAGTTAATGTCAGTGTCTACCTTCCAGTGAACACGCTCTGCCACGGTTAGCTGCATGGCAGACCAAGCTAACGTCTGTTAACAACTTGCTGCTTAGCTATCTATCCAGCAGGAAAAACATCTCTGTAGTGTAATGTTATTCCCTGTTGGTCTCAGAAGCTGTGCTCAGACCCGGTCTGACTAATACCTGGAAAACAATCAGTCACAGCAGTAGACTCTTGTATGTAATGCAAGCCAGTTTACTACTCGCTAGTAGTAGTAGCTGGACCTTAGGAACAACCTAGCAACAGAGAAACTTTCTAGTCCCGTCAGAGCTTATGGAGATCGTGGAGTTCCCCAAACTGAATAAATAAAACAAAGAAAAGAAAAATAAACACTAAACAGCTTTGCTGGTTCTTGTAGTGACTAAGATATCTGCTGAAAAAGAGATTTTTCCATGGACAGATTGGCCTCCTAAATTCACATTTATTGTGAAGCTCGCGCTAGATCAGCGACTCACCTGAACAGCTGATGCAGGACGAAGTCCAAAAGTCAAAATGTCCAAAAGCCAAAATGTATTGAACAAGGATCGATCAAAATGAACAATACATTTTTATCTAATGGAATATTCCTCTTCAGTCCAGATTAGTCTTTAAAGACAACATTTTCTCTGAGCTCACTAAACTGTTTGATCTCTGACGTGCTGCACACAAACACACAGGTACACACCTGTATAAACGGGGTACACACCTGTATTAACAAGGTACACACCTGTTTTAACAAAGTACACACCTGTATTAACGAGCCACACACCTGTATTAACGAGGTACACACCTATATTAACAAAGTACACACCTGTATTAACGAGGTGCACACCTGTATTAACGAGGTACACATCTGTATTAACGAGGTACACACCTGTTTTAACAAAGTACACATCTGTATAAACGAGGCACACACCTGTATTAACAAAGTACACACCTGTATTAACAAAGTACACACCTATTTTAACAAAGTACACACCTGTATTAACGAGGTACACACCTGTATTAACAAAGTACACACCTGTTTTAACAAAGTACACATCTGTATTAACGAGGTTCACCGGTGTATTGACAAAATACACACCTGTATTAACGAGGTACATACCTGTATTAACGAGGTACACACCTGTATTAACAAAGTACACACACCTGTATTAATAAGGTTCACCGGTGTATTAACATAGTACACACCTGTATTAACGAGGTTCACCGGTGTATTGACAAAATACACACCTGTATTAACGAGGTTCACACCTGTATTAACAAAGTACACACCTGTATTAACGAGGTACACACCTGTATTAACAAAGTACACATCTGTATTAACAAGGTACACACCTGTATTACAGTACACACCCGTATTAAAGAGGTACACACCTGTATTAACAAAGTACACACCTGTATTAACGAGGTACACACCTGTATTAACGAGGTTCACACCTGTATTAACGAGGCGGTCTAACAGCTCCATAACACATAGAATATTCATTAAAAAAGCTGAAATTGTAAATTCAGATGTATTAGTTTATCAAAGTTGACTTCCAGTGGACTTGTATTAACAAGGTACACGCCTGTTTTAACAAAGTACACACCTGTATTAACGAGGTACACACCTGTATTAACGAGGTACACACCTGTATTAATGAGTCAGGTGTGCTGTCATGCTGATTTGAGCACATTCTAAATGTCTAGTTGACCAATCAGGTTGCTTGGTCGGACCTGGTTGTCATATAATGTTGATTTTCGATGAAGTAGGTACAGCTCTGATTTAAGACACAACTTATTTTTCACAAGCCACTTGATGCAAACGCTGAAAGTCTTGATTCATCAAGTTACTCACAGAATTCACGTTGAAATGAGAACCTGCTTGGTGAATGCTTTTTACATTGCTTTTTGCTAATGAGATGAGAATTAGTGATGTTGTTTAGCGAAACTGGGCATTTTGCCAACCTCTGTGTTTGCACACACTCTAGCTTACGGTGACCCCAAATCATTTTTCAAACTACACTAATTTTCACTTGGATATGCAGCAGAAGGCTCGCACTGTGGTCGAGGGAAGCGTTGCTGCAACAGTGGCAGGCTGAGATGGACCAAACACAGCAGAGTTCAGCTAATAAAGGATCGAAGGTATTTTATGCAGAGCAATTAAAGTATGCCCGGATCACCTCTGGTAACAACTTTTCTTCAGTGGAATAATGAAAATATGACTTTACATATTCAACAGGGGATTCAAAAAGTCTGATTTAGTAAGTACTGGCACTATTTCTGCTACTACTGATGTATGCTCACTAAGTCTCAATGCTGCCTGCCTGACTCATACACTTCTGGTAGAATAGGTTTGCATTCCATGCAATTAAGTTGCCCTGAGTGTCAATGGTGGCAAATCTGAGAACACACAACAGAACTCCCAACTGAGTGAGATGCTCTCTTAGCCATTTACCCTTTACACTAACATCTAACTGGGCTGAGAGCCCACTGAGAAAGTCCATCACACTGCTTTAACAATAGAGCCCAGCATGGGCGCCTCGCTGGTCGCCACAGGCCTCTGGAATGTTCTTGTCACATATGCTCCTAAAAAGCATTGAACTCCCACAGGGCCCTGGAAGGCACTCGACTCTCTGTGTTTGTACAGTAATCCATTAAGCTCTCTCATTGTCAAGTGTACTTTATGTGTTGTGCAATCTGCATAGCTAAATAACACCTTCACAAAAGGGAACATAGTAAGTCGTAGAGTCTGGCGTGGTGTGTGCTCGACATTAAAAAAAGCAACCCGACGTGAATTTGACTTTTGAAATCAAATGCTGATAGCCTGGTTTCTTCAGGTTGTGGGGGGAGATCAAATGCTTTACCCTCCTCGCAAAGGTCACCATTAATCGCTGATAACACTGAAGGGAATCCATAAAATGTCAGCAGCACTTGGCCTGGAACTGGTGCAGACAGGGAGGAGGGAAACATTTCTGTGACATTTGAGGGTTTGAGCGAAATAATGAGTCGAGCAGAATGGAATAGAAATAAGTGGATGTCTGAGGTTGGTTGAGATGTAGATCCTGTTTTCTCAATCGTTCTTCCCCTCATGACATGGCTCGGTAGACGTTGTCCACGCTTTGGTATGCCGTGCTCTTTTGTATTTCTGTTGCATCAGGAGGCCGCACTGAGCAGTGCTGGTGCCTGTCCTTAACGTTGCTGTGTCAACATGAGGGTAGCTGTCAACTAACAAATCAATCGCCAAGAAAAAAATATCAACATTTTCTGGTTTCTTCTGTACGTAATTTTTTACATTTTTTGGACCCAATGATCAAGAAAATGACCAACAGATGAATGGCTCATGAAAAGAAGTTGCAGCCTGCAGAGATTCACCATGATGGTCGCTTGTATTCCGGCTTCTCCTTCCACAAAAGCATATCTCCAGTCACCATGTTTGAGTTGAGCTAGCTAATCTTCACTGACCTAGTGGGATCACAGCAATGCACGCCAACACTGCGAACAAATGAGGTGATAAGAGAGTTGCCTGTTATCCGTCTCCACTGTTTTCTCTTCTTGTGCTTAACTAGCTATTTCTTTGCCCGAGGACTGACAGATGTGTAAGATTATATTTTTGTTCAATACTTAAATTGAGTACTCAGGTACTTATGTCCATCCCTGCTGGAAAGATGGAGCCATCTTCAGAAGACTAATTATGCTTTCTCTGAAGCAGAAATCACACCGTTCCATTTTACTCCACGTTTCCTTTTCTTCTCTTCATTCCACAGACAGATTTTATACATCTCTGGCTCTCCCTTACTGTGAAGAGGTGTGATCGAGTCCTTTGTCATATTGCTATTACTGCTACTACAAACGCTGAAACTGTTAATGCAGACTTAACAAGTTGCGCTAATGCTTCACAACAGAATTTTCCCACTGGCAAACAACTACAGGGGCCTTTATCATGAAGCAGCTACAGGAGGTGTTGACAGACTCACAGAGATTAGCGACTGTCTGCCAACTGCTTATTCAATAAAAGTTGTTCTACGTCTAGATCAGGATATTGGTTTCTGTGCTCTTTTTTTGTCGGCTAAGAAAATACTGCACAAGAAGGATGGGAAACAAGCAGCATCTGATTTGCTGGTTTTAACTTCACCACCTTTGTCAGACACGGAATTGCTACTTTCCTCTGTTTTATATCCCTGTAAATTGTGGGTAATGTAGGCACCAGGTTTTGTCCCGCAAGAGGGAAAACAAAAGACGATATCTCAGTTTCGCTGCATCGATTTTAATCTTTTTTTTTTTTCTTTTTTAAACTGCCCATTGTGAGTCTGATCATTTATCAGTACTCTTTTAAAAGCTTTTCCCTCGTTGTTCCTGCTGTGAATGGTCCGCATATCACAAATTGAGCGTGGTTGGGTACAGCACAGCACGGCACGCATGTGTATTTTAATTCAGTGGAAATTCAACATTCGTAAATGCACTCGAGCTCCACTCTCCTTCCAGGAGCCCCCACCTCTGCACATAGCTCAGAGAAAATGCCCACTCATTCCACTTGAGTTTATATGGAAAATAATGGTTATTGCAGTGTTCACTTTGCTTGTGAAAAGCACCCCAGTAGCAGATGTATATAGTATTGATCTGAGACAAGTAAAATAAGGGGCGTTGTTCAGATACAGCTAGTTTCATACAGAGGCTGTGGCAGAGATTTGCTTTCCATCTGTAGTGAAAGGATACCGTTCAAGTTCCCTGCAAGTCTTTTTTTTTTTTTTTTTTTAAGTCTTCTGAGCTTCAAACATCTCACTTTCTCTTCAGCTCCCTTTTTCAAATCAGGTCAGGGGAGTGTCTAGTGCCCCAGATGTGGCCCAAAAAACATGAACATCTGTATTCAATATTCATTCACTGCCAAAATCAACAAATGACACATTGGTCTGGAGTCTGTGTCATTACGGTATCCTCTCTGCAGAAAACATTAAGGCTGGCTAATAGCTTCAGCAGAGGCATTAGAGGTTGGAGGGGGATGAGGCTCTCCATCACGCTGCTCTTCCTGAATGATCGACTGCGCCTCGGCGAAGCTTTGGAGCGCTTAATAAACACCAGGCAGATGTGATACCCTACCTCCAAGTCAACAAATCACTGCTGTTTCTTTGCTTCACTTCTCCCGGGCTGCAACACATCCACACACAGTCCCTGCTGATCCTTTTCAATTACAAACAGTGTGTGTGACAGTGTGTGTCAGGTTGTACATGTGCGCTGGGTAAGCTGATCTTTTTCTGCAGGGGGAGAATAGAGGCGGTGGATGGGTGGACGGATGGATGGGTGGACGGAAGAGGATAAGGGAAAGGCGAAAAGGATGAGATGGGCCACTCCTCCAACCAGCATCCTAAACCTCGTTCCCCAGTTTAGCAGAGAGCTCATTGGATACACCGTCTTATCCGCCCGCTCAAACGCCAACCTCAGGGCATCCGTTCAGTCAGAGACAGAGATAGAACGCTCTGTGGTAAATGATCTTTTAAATGCTTCCTTTCATGTCTTGTTCCTCGCCCTCCTCTCTGTCTTGTCCCCTATTGCAGCTCTGTTAGTTTTACGCCTTCTCGTGTGGAAAAGCAGAGGCTGCAAAGCATCGAGTGACTTCAAAACTTTCACACCATCCTGACCTCCACAAGCACTCTGAGGCATAAGGGGAATGATGAGTTGGACAAAGTTTGAGAGAGGCAGTTCAGCATGTCTTCCAAATCGGCTGCCCCTGGCTCCAAAGAAAATCAATTTATGTTTAAGAAGGTGTTATACTCCATACAGTTTTTCTGCTCTTCTACGAGTTGGTAGCTCCGTAAACTGAAAATCCCACGATGGAAAAGGGCCAAGAGGTGAAGCTCAGCCTTTCACGGCTCCCTAAAAAACGGCAGTAACACTTTGCTAGTTTGAAAGAGCACATTTACAGAGGAGCTGGCTCTGAACCCAGTTTAAAGTCAAAACACTGACTAATCGTGCTACATGATGTCATCCACACTTCAGGGAGCATTCAACAGTGCCTTGCTCGAATCCACCATGGCAGTGTCCAGGAGGTGTTTCGAAGGACAGTCCCTACAGACTGATCTACTGCCACCTTCTAATTCTAACTATTCACTTCCAAAATCATAGTTTTGCACGTCCAAGTGAATTTAGTCATCACTGGAGCTCTACTCAGCCTGTAAAAACTGTTGGAAAATGTTTTCTGTGGCTCCGGAGAAGTGTTGTCAAGTCAGATATAATTACTTATCTCGGCCCGGGCATGGAGATGACAATTTCTTTTTGACAGGAAGCTCGTGTTAAAAACTTGGAGAAAGATGTGGGTGTTTACACAGACGGAAAATGCCTGAAGGCCAGGACATGCTTGATGTGTCTTCTGACGACATCTGAAGACAAACGCTTGGTAAAAAGTCTGCCTTCACAGAGAAGTGAGATGTACTCATTGTTTAAATGACGACTAAAAATAGGCCCTCTTGTCAGATTGTCAGTTTTGGATATTAAATAAGCAGACCAACAATTCTGACCTCGGAAAGGTGTCGGGAACACGTTTCAGACGCTATTCACCAACCTGACAAGCTCCTTAATGAAGGAGCATGTGCAGTTTCAGTACGGGGATCATAATGTGTTTGGAATTTGACCTGTCCTGAAGAAGATATCATTTGTTTGAGAATAAATGTCTGAACAGGAAAGTAAAACCTCTGCAAGGATGTTATAGAATGTTTGTCAGACATGTTTAATACCAAAGTCCACTTAAATGCCAAACTATGTGTGTTTGGAATATATCCAAAAGAAACATACTGAAATAGACCAAACATCTGGAATTTGGACTTCTTTAAGCCAGTATCACTGTACCATCTTTGAGAAAGTGGATAAGGGAGCTTCAGATGATTTTGGTCTGGAAAGACTTGCAAATGGAAAGATTTTGTCCAGCTGCAGGAACCAAACTGTTATCAGTATCATTAAAGATGAAAATGTTTTACCTGAAAGGAAATTGTAAATAAGTCAGCTGTAAGTTGAGTGTGTAAAATGAATAAAAATTCACCCTCAGTACAGTTGTCATGAACGGGGAAATTAGCTACAGAGACCAAAACTGTTTTTTGTACCAGGCTGTAAACATGTTTATTTCTGCTGTGAAGTTGGACATTTGAACATGGGGACTTATGGAGACTGACTCACTTCTGGAGCCAGTCTCAAGTGGACGTCAGAGGAACTGCAGTTATTGGCACTTCTGCCCTGGTTTACCTTTATATCCACAGAGTTTGCAGCTCCATGTTGGCCAGTAAAAAAAAGGTCACAGCAGTGCAGAAATGTGGGTATGAGTTCATTTATCTAGCACAGAGCACAGACAGTATTATTCTTCAATTGCAGAAAACGTCCTGCACAGTACACACTGTATCTTTGTCACGATTCTTTAATAATCAAACCCAAAGGACTCTTAAAAAATACGTTTTGCTAAAAAATATGAATCTGAGCGGATACATATTAGCCTTGTGTCAATTGACCTTAATTCCTTCTCTCACAAATTTCCTAACTGAAAACTAACTCAGTGAAGCTTTAAGACATCCGTCTGGATTAGTGGGCTGGAGTGCATGCTAAGTAAATGCAGAGTGTCATCTTCAAGGCCAGGCCGGTGCTTTTAATGGCACGCCATCACCCTGTCTGCCCCACGTTTCACTGAACTGTTTTCAAGAGTAACACAATTTAAAAATACCTCCTCCCTCTGAATCAGGCCATTTGACCCAAGTGTGCCAAAATTTATATCCATTAAGGATCATGAATAAAATTATAATGAAATGATGCAAATTTCATTGATGGGGGGGGTCTGTAATATGACACAGCATGGGCTTTGATCATCGCGGAGACATTTACTTCCTGTATATATTTTAATCCTATGAGTTTAAATGGCTTTTACCGTTTTTGTAAAGCCGGTGGAGAATAATCCACAGAACGTGACGGGACTCTGTTTTCTCACCGATGTGAAATCAAGGTTGAGTGACCAATCAATCTGCCCTGGTAGAGCACATTTATCTAAACAAATAAGTTGAATAATGAATCGCTCTGGGCTAATGTGTTTTGTCTTTTGTCTGCATAAGTGGAGTACACTGGAGTGTATTACATAACACGCATTTTTAAGCTTCGAGGTTCCTGTAAATGAGATGAACCTCCCCACGAGCAGGGCGGATAATCGCGGCAGCAGACAATAGCATATAGATAAGAACGTGCCTTACAGAGAGGGGCAATGATGGGTTATTAGAATAGAACATATGACAGCGACGGCGAATGTGTAAAAAGACGGAAAGCTGTAGAAATGTGCCATCAGTCACGGCACGTCTCGCTTGACACTTAATTGTGAAATCCGCCTTTAATTGCAGCAAAGGTTACGACTCATTTTCTCCACCTACAGTAGATTAGACACCTCAGTGACCCGTGAGGAAATCATCAAACTTCTAATAGCTCCACAAGAGTGAAAGAAAGAAAGAAACTCTCACATTGTTCCAGCTGTTTGTTTCTGGCTGCCGTCCTGCCTGCCAGCCCATTACATTAGATTATTAGTCATTGGAAGATGCTTAAGCACAAAATCGGTTGCATCCGGCCTTACTCTGTTAGCTGGAAACAGAATAGTGGACTCTGATTAGAGAATAAACTGCACTGATTTTGCTAGAAGTCGACTAAATACAGTTCAGTTATAGCCACATGGTAATGTTTGTGAATACTGCAAATAAGCAAGCAGTTTTAGGAGTTCAAACTCAAGGCAACACACAACAAATGAGGTCTGGGCTTGTAAAAGCATTTATCAGGAGCAGAGATGAGTCACTGCGGCACTACACTCAGAAAAATAAGTAAATAAAATACTAAATTGCATAAATCTGGAGTCTGGGACCAGAGCCGGATCCCTGAGGAAAAACACTTCCCATCATTGCTTGGTGCTGACTGAATGGATGTGGACAGTGCTGATTGTTGACCGTAACATCTAGTTTTAGGAAGCATGAAATGGGCTGACGGAGCAGCTGCTGCAGTCTGGACAGTCTGTCCACGCCAGATGTGACCAGGCATGGATGGAGCACATGAAAGGCTTTCACTTTTCTCTCACACTCAAAGTTAACGGGCAGTGACACACTGGGTATACTCTCTCACTTAGCACTAGTTGTATAACCATGCAGAGGTTTTGAGATATCAACCACCATTATATTGTTTGTGGCTTTGGAAAATATGAAGGCTTATTAAATACAAACATTCTCTTTTCAGAAAGTGTCCTTGCTCTGGATGAACTGCAAACACAAAACACTGTCAACAACTCTATTAACCTTTATTTTCTCAGAGGAAGACAGCACGAATGAAAACAAACTAAAGGATTCCGAGTGAACCGACCCTTTAAAACTGGACTTTGCGGGGTGTTGTTTAGCTCAGTCGATAGAGCAGCCGCCTCATGTGCGAAGGCTCAGTCCTTGCTGTGGAAGCCCAGGGTTCAAATCCCACTCTCGAATCTCTCTCCCCGCATTCCTGTCACTCTTCAGCTGTCTCTATCAAAAATAAAGCTTGAAAAGGCCAAAAGAAATAATAAAACAAAACAAAAAAAAAACTGGACTTTGTGCTTAATTTGAACACCTCTCATCCATCTCTGATTGGATGTTGTAATATAACTGACAGAGCTCTGTCAAAATAATGTTCCTGAGACCCATAAAAAATATTTTTAGGAGTTAAATCGCTGCATTGAAATGGGAGATAACAAGACTGGAGTGCAACACACACTGGCTGTATTGCGTCATTCCGCCCCCATCAATTAAGACCTGTGACACACACCGGCTGCGTCAAACAGAGCAAACGAGATAACTGCCGTTCGGAGGAGTCGATGTGGATGATGGGAAATAGAACAGTAGGATGTTCTGTCTGTGTGTAGGATTCAGTGTCGCTGAGCAATGTAAGTAACTAATTGCAACCCCCTAGAATCACATTCCTCCATCTGACATGAAGGAGAAACTACAGTGGCTGCAAAACGCACGAAAAACTCAAAGGATGCTAGAGACAGTGTTTAATTTGTCCATTCTGGGCTACTGTAGAAACACGGCGGTTCAACATGGCTGACTCTATAGAAGAGGACCCACACAGTCATTCTGAAGTCTTATTTCCAGCTGATTATACACACTAATGAAAATATACTTGTGTATAATATATTCAATTTCTGCCATATTCTGGATTCTGAATGTCAAACACTCAGTGCTGTCGCTACCATAAGGCACGTTACAGGTTACAGGAGCTTGTGTGTGTTATTCCACTGCTGAAGAACGTGAAGGGGGTTAACTCTGAAGTCGACATGCAGTTCGTACCCAGGAGACGCCATCTCCCCCGTGCTGCCGACCACAGCCTGGCAGCCAGACAGGAACAAGGTCATAATGAAGAATTATTTCAATGTATTATGAATCCTTAATGTAATGTGCATCATTGGTCTATTATAGGCAACATTTCCCCAGAATAATAAAGTACATTATGGTTTGGCACCCTCGCTCCCCCATCACATAGTGGTTTGTTCCATTAGGCTACAGCAGTCAGACACACACCTGACATTAAAGCAATGAAAACATGGCACCATTCAAATCTCAAACTATGTATTTTGGCGATTTGCTCTTTGGAACATGGAACATTAGATAAAAAAACTGCTTGCAATATTGATGACTGCCAGTAAGAAATCAATCACAAGGAAATGGTTAAGAGTAGAACCACCCACCACCGACGGATGGATTGATGTTGTTTAGAGACAAATTCTATAGGATCTGGACCAAATGGACTCGTATGTAAAACCGCTCAGATCAGATTTTCTTTGTACTTGTGCTGTGTGTAAACTAACCCTCTATCATGTGATGGTTGGATAGCCAGAGGTGATGTGCTCCCATGTTCTGTTTTGCTGTTGTTCATAACTAAAATAACCTGTGATCTGTAAAATGGATGGATATATAATCTACTATGGACAAAGAAACACTGTAGAATGTCTGTTATGGAATTTGCCTTTCCAAATAAAAAGGAAATGTCAAAAAAACAGACAACTACAAGAAACAAGAGAGACCATGACCTGGACGACCTTTGCCATGCCGTATACACACACACACACACACACACACACACACACAGACAGACAGACAGACACACACACACACACCTCCTGCTCATCTTATTTCATTTTTTTAAATTACTTACTCTCTTTTCCACTGTGAAACCTGAGGGACTCTCGGCCGACATCAAGAGGGAAAGACGGAGGATCGGCGCTCACGCCCGGCGAGCTATCACTGCAGGGTGGGGGGGGGGGGGGGGGGCAATGAGAGGCGTGATCTATATCTGACAGCTACTCCAGTGGCTGAACGATAGAGAGAGGGAGGACGGGGACGAGGGGTGGGCAGAGAAAGGAGGAATAATACGCGGCGAAATACTTTATCTTCTTGAGAAATGACTGTGTGGATTCACTTTGTAAAAGGGAGTGGAGAGGGCTCTCAAGGGAGACAAAAATGGGAAGAGATAAAGTGGGTAATTTCAACCGAGGGGGGCAATCAGGTGCTTTATGTTATCGGATTCAAACCCACCTCTGTTTGGCCTATTACCATCTATCTATTGTGCAGTCTCTGACAACAGACACCGCCTGTAATGACAGCCCTAGCTGTTTGCATTGCTGCTGCTTTGCCGTTTCATATCCATGCCCAGTCTTACTCAAATGCTGAGTCCTTTCTTCTTCTGTTTCTTCTTCTTCTTCTTTCCCCTGAGAGTTAATGCCCAGTGTGGAACTACAGAGAACTGAGATGGCACAGTGTCTGCTTTCCCTGCCATCCAATGCCAGACTGGATGGGACTGGATAGTTTAGTTGGATACGTTTTTTTGTTTTTGTTTTTTGTTTGTTTTTTTTGCTTCAACCTACTTTGGGGACTTGAACTGAGGATGGTGGTGGAAAGTTTGCAGGATGGCAACAGACAAAGTTATACGTAAAAACAGGGAATGTAAATTTTCGCCAAGCTGAGATTGAAACTGGTTCACAGTGGTGGGAACTCCATTTATTTTTAGGGAGTCAGATCGTTTGACTCAGAACACCTCACCGAGACTCTTTCGGCTCCCAAACGGCTCTTCATTTTACCACTTATACCTTTTATAATTCAGCCAAATTTAGCACTGCTTTGACTTATGATTTATATGTGTACACATATAGTACTTAAATTATTTAACGCATCCTTTGTACTGAAGTATTCAAAAGTAAAAATGACATTTTCAATATCAATAAATTGCCGTAGCCAATTGTTTTCATTGCATTGTCGGCTCCCATCGTTCACTTAAAAGAGCTCTTTGAACCGGCTCATTCGTGATCCACACATCACTAGTTCACATGTATTCCGAACTTTTACAGTACAAACAGCAGTGCTGTTGTTGCAGTGTCGCTGCCTCCTCCTCACTGGGCACTGAGGATACTCTAAAGCAGCAGACAGCCTCATTAAAAGAAAAGCCGTGCACGACGTAGGGACTCGTTTTTGTGATCTCTGTCCTCTGAAGCGTGAGCCAAGGGGCTGCGAGAATGACAACAGTCACAGCAAGAGCCAATCATCTAACTCTCCTGTCCTGTCCAATCAGCAGCTGTGGAGGTCTTTCATAACTTTGTTGTGTAATATTCTGCATGCGTGTTTGAAATAGATATTTAAATATATTGAAATGATGTTTTCATAAAAGCCTAACTTTGCTTTTAGTGGATTCTGTTATTACTGACCAAACTTGAGCATTTGAATGATCATCATGAATTATACATCATGGCGGTGAATGAATACTTATCTAAAAAGGAAAGACATCTAAAAGTCATAAACACGGTGAAAGCCAGAAAATAGCAGAAAAATTCATGACTCATGAGGTCATGATTTAATATCTGAAATATCAGAACTATTCTGTCAGACTTGGCAACAATGCATCCCATCCAGGCGGCAACCTCTGTGGCTTAAGCCAATACGGAAGTGCCAAAAAGTCCACAGTTTGTACTACAGTTGATTATTTTAATTGATTATTTTTCTTCAGGTTCTTTCTATTGTTTAGCAGCTTTCATTGACATGGACTATTTTCATTAATCACAAAGTAGACTAATTCCATTATTCCAAGTATTATTGTGCATTAGCTACATGCTGAGGATTTGCCCAGACTTTGACAGAGACAGAAAGGCTGAGGGTCGGCACTCACCTCATCCTACTGTCTAAGAATGCCAAAGGTTAAGTCACAAATATGGTGTAATTACTTTAATAGTGAGTCAACAATGTGTGCGTACTATAATCTTAAAAACAGCAAGAACTCTGAGGATTCATGTTCAAGCATGAGAAGCTTGTTCACACTTGAATTCTCAGCTATTTAGATTCCTGTGTGGAGCATTTGTCAGGTCTGCCAATGAGAGGTAGAAGACCTGTCCCAACTTTGACTACCTTAAAATCCAGCTATTCCCCCACAGTCCCTGACTGAACCGTAAGCACTCATCATTATCCACCTTTCACACTGCTGCTCCTTCATGTCTTTAGTTTCGACAGGCAATTTATTGCCTTATTAATGGGGTGGGACATACAGTCACAGTATATCCACTTCTTAAAGTTCCATTACAGCGCTGCGACCCACATCTGACTGTGAAGGCACCATACAAATCAATAGCTCTCTGAATACATTGCTTATGCTATCAACATGTGTAAGTAATGCGTGCAGAATATGCCGCTGCTCTGACGGGTTATGGATGTTTTCCCAAAGCTCCTTTCTCATTTAAAAGCAAAATGACTGCTTTACAATTCCAAAAAGGCAAAGCACTCACGTTCACTCTGCTGGTTACCTCAGGAAAAATGCACTCTGTCTCCGTCTGTGATTTCATCATCTAAATTCACGATAAAGTCGACTCGATGTTGTTCACTTCATGTCTGTGGTCATCAAACAAAGCCAATTTACAGATGTACAAGAGGTGCGGAATAAGGAAACTTTTACTGAAGTAGATGGAAGACTGGTGGCTTAAACACAGACAGACACACACATATACATATATATATATATATCTAATATATATATATATATAGTATATATCAAGCCCAAACATTTTTAACAAATTTAATTTTAATGATCAATCTACATAAGAAATGATTACCCAGTTCCTCTGACTGCAAACATACAGCACTTCAAAGTCACACTGCTAGTGATTGAACATTTATGTAAATCTGGCTAGCCGAGCGCATTTTGTACAGTACTCTCTTAGCTAATCAGAACGCAGAACACAATGCGCGTTCATACTGTACAGTACACTGTGAAAAAAGCATGCAAAATTACACACAAAAAAATCTGTGAAACAGCGAGACTGCGAAAGGTGAACCGCGTTATAGTGAGGGACAACTGTATTATTATTATTATTATATACTGTGATGATTGATGCAATGACGACCTAATTTGTCCTTTTGGGGATGAATAAAGTCGTCTATCTATCTATCTATCTATCTATCTATCTATCTATCTATCTATCCATCTATCCATCCATCCATCCATCCATCCATCCATCCATTCATCCATCCATCCATGGGGAGTTCTACACACATTTATAACTATGCAGCAATGAATGGACATGGGTTTGGATGAGAAATGAAACAGAGCAGGAGGCAGGGAGGGCGATGAGAGAAGAATGACACTGCTGGGAGGGCGGAGAGAGGACACTGATTGCTGAGGGCTTATGTTGGGATCCAACCCTCAACAACCACGAAACAAAGAAACAACAATAGCATTCACTGGTTAATCAATGCACTTTTTTGTCTGGGTGACACATGAACTGGTGACGCAGACATGCAGCAGCACTTATAAAGGTTTTATTCCTGTTTCATTCAGTCAGTTCTCCTGTTAGTTGGTATTGGTTACTTACCCTGAAAAACAGGAACAGATTACAGGAACAGTATCCTCAAAGTGTGCAGCAAAAGTGCATGAATTACCTTAAATGACCTTTCACAGCTATACAAGGTCAGATTATGCCGTCTGCTCCACACCGTCCCTGTCTAAAGAGTTGAGCTGCCTCTTTTTGGCACCAAATACAATCTGTCCAGACACAGGACCAGTGGACTTAAAAACTTATTTGTTGCTGTTGCCACTGGCGTTTTCAATAACTCTGTGTTCCTTGTATTGTGTTAACTGTTAAGCTTTTGGTATGGTTGAGGATGTGGTTGTGTAGTTATTGCTGGCTGTACAACAAATTGTCCTTGGGGGGGTAATAAATGTATCTATGACCTGGTCTGTAATTCCAGAAAATACTAGTAGAAAAAAGGAAACAGTCATGTTTGTGCACGTCATTCATTCTGCACTTTTGATGCACTGTTGGTGAGTATTACAGATCATGTATCTTTTGGCCATGCAGACATAAACACTAAGTATGACCTGTGGACAAATTTAAAGCAAGCACGCTACCTGGAAGCAGGGCTGGGCGATATATCGATATTTTAACCGGAAGCCAAACATCAACAAGGAATCACACGATGTTCGAAATGGAACCAAAAAACGGAAACGGCGACGTCTTGAACACACTGCCTTTTTTTGGGGGTGGGTATTTTTTTGGCCTTTTTGAGCTTTATTTGACAGAGACAGCTTGAAGAGTGAAAGGAAATGTGGTGAGAGGGAGATGGGAAAAGAGCCACAGGTCGGATTCGAACCCTGGGCCACGGCGGCAAAGACTGAGTAGCAATGGAACCATTTCAGTTGCCCTCGAAAACAAACTTGGACAAGAGACACAAAGCTCTGATTTATGCTGTATCTGAGGCTTTTACATAAAGTTTCTTCAGTTTTATCAGAGAAAAAAGGAAGGGGGCCTCAAGTGTTTGGTCATTGGGAGTCATTTGCTAACAGGTGGAAGTCCAGCTACCTTTACACAATGCAAGGATTTAGCAACACAAGAACCCAAGAGTTTAAGTCAGAGCAGGATTTAATTCCCTCAGTGTGTGGATGCAGTAAAGTTACACCTGCAAAGCTGCTTTGACCCAAATCAAAAGGACAATAGGTTTAAAGAACCCATGGGGCCGTGTGACAGATGCAGGCAGTTGGACCTGGCAGTGATGAACTAGTGCTGTCCACATAAGTGCTGGAGTGCCATCTGAACCCAATCCCCCTATAAACAGCTTACTCTATATATTTCCTATATCCTAAATCCCCACAGACTTCATCTCTTCCCCTCTTTATCTCTTTCTCTCTCTCTCACACACACATTTCAAGTATTCCTGAGCTTGTCCTGCTCTTAATGAGGCATGCATTGAAAGACTTTCCTTCTCTCTCCCTCTTCCTTTCTAGTTTTCCACAGAACAGAGGTGATGGAACATATCAGACTGAGTGCTCTCCGAGGGGGTAGAGTGGTTCCTTATCGGGCGCTGCTGATTGTTAGAGGCTCCGTTCACCTTCCCTCACACGTGCAGAATGAGAGCCATCTTTAGAGTGAGTGTGTGTGTGTGTGTGTGTGTGTGTGTGTGTGTGTGTGTGTGTGTGTGTGTGAGTGAGTGAGTGAGTGAGAGAGACACACACACGCACACACAGAATAATAACTAGATCCGATGATACGCCACAAATTATTCCTGCAATTCCTGAAAAGCTGGAGCATTTACATATAAATAAGCGTGGGTTTTTTGCTCGTGTTTATCGCTGAGCGATTTGACACAGCAGTCATTCAAACACGCTCTGAACACCTACTTTAGACTCGACTTTTCCCGGTGCTCGGAAAAACTGTGTTTCTCTTCTCTTGATTCTTTAATTTCTCGTCAAGGAGCAAAGATAACTAAAGCATGTTTTTGCAACTTGAAACTTGTTTGTCGTGCTGATTGTCAGGCTGCCGTGCCTGTTATGTATTAAAGCATGTCCTTTGATAATTCGTCCTCTGGTGCACAGAAAGTGGTGCGTTTTATGGATCTGGTACTTTATTTGAAATCAAAAGAAGAACTCTATAGACAGATCGCCTTAAGCTGTTTGTTAACTAATTAATGTCAGTCAACAGAAAATGACCGTCGGGACTCTGAACCAGCACTGAATACATTATCAAATCCTTTTGACATTTGAAGTAACACAACTTTAACATCTGTGACGGCAGGTCAGCATCCTAATTAATGTTCACTGACCTCATTAACCTGTAGCTCCAACCAGGACGTGAAACAACACTGTCTGCGTACTTCTACGCCTTATTATTCACAAGCTACTTGCTCCAACTTTCAGAGGTCCTGATTCAGAGCCATTAGCTTAAAATATTAATGCCGATTAATGTTTAAAGACATTTCTCCAGAGAGGAGTCCCTCTGTTGGTCTACAAAAACACAGTCTGCTTAAGGCTTGATCATACTTCAGTACGGACACAGATTTTTACATGTGGACAGCAGATGTACACACACACGCGCGTCTTATGTATCATGAGTCTGTATACAGACCACACATGAAAACCTGACGGTAACATTCTGAAGAGCTCCTCGGTTTGTTGTATTGGACTTAATAACATAAATAAAAAGTCAGATAAAAGAAATAGTATGCACCACTTTATGGAAACAGGACCAAAGATGTGGAACACAGTCCAGACATCACAGAAACAAGCACCCACTGTGCTTTTCTTGTGATGCACCCGTCATGTGTACAGTCAGAACGCGTACAGGTGACACTGTACTGTATGTATTACACCATGGGAATTAAAAAATATATTTGAGCATAATCTAAAACAACCAGACTTCATGCAGGTCCACTTGAATATCTGCTGTTCCTCAGTCACATGCACATAGCACACTGCTTACTGCAGGGCTATTGAGGCCACGCCCCCTTCCTGCACAGGTGATTTCTGTACCTGGACCACACTTTAGAGCCCAGAGCACACAGAGACTATTGAAGACACACATTTGAGCTCGTGGACTACATGATATCGTCCAATCAAATAATTAAAACTTGATAAAGTTCTACTTACAAATAAATCTGTTGAAATGTTTTTTAATTGTTTTATTTTGCATGTCTGCTTATGACAAAACTAAATGTTTAGATTTATGTTTGGATATGATACACTTTGTTTAGATTACCCCCAGTTTACAGTTAATTCACATAAATTACCATAATTTCTATGGAGTTTCCGATTTGGAATATTTCCAAAATTCCCCACTTTATCTTCCCATGGAAAGTGTCTGGAACGTTTCCAGAAATTTACCAGAAACGTTCCGCCCCTTTGCAACCCTAGTTCTGTGTTAATAAAATCAACAAGCAGAGATTAAAGGTTTGAGAAAAGATTAGTTAGAGCTCACCTGTGACATGATCATCTTTGATAATTTATTCAATGTTTGAAGCATTTATCAAGCGTGTATCAAGTGTACAAACTTCTGAAGTGTGAGGATTTACTGCTGCTACTATTTTTAGAGACTAAAATTAATTTAGAAAAGTGAAAATAACAGCTAGTTGTAGACCGTTTTGGAATCTCTTTTATCATCCACACACAACGGAGCTGCAGCGTGCCTGCCAACTGTCTATCTCCACACAGAAGAAACAGCAAGCCAGTGCTCGTGGATTAGTGACACAGAACTGGAAGCAAACAGCGTTCTGCTGAGCTGAGCTACAGTTCAGTGAGCGTTGTGTTTGTATCATCACAAGTGTGTCTCGTCCTGGAGCTCGTCCTTCAGGGAAGAGATATGATCATTCACGTCTGCATGAGGGAGGAATCACCTCCACAACATTAAAGCTTAGAGGGATGATTCTGTCTTATGTACATAGAAGATAACAGTGGTCTTTCTTTTTAAAGTGACATTAGAGATTTCAGAGGTATTCACCATGTGAAGTTAAGGGATGGACTCTCCCTCAGATGTTGTTATTACCCCAAAACACTCTATTGAACCCTGAGGAGTCCAAACGTACATACATTCCAAAACCATCAGTCAGCCAGAATCTCTGCACAAATGTCTGGAAGTTCATCCTTGAACATGTAAAGTTTCACAAAAAAAACAAAACCTTGAAACAAAGCAGGCCGTCGTATTCTTTAGAACATTCTTTTCAGAGACCCAACAATTCCCACCATGAGCAAGCACTTGTAGACAGTGGCAAGGAAAGGGAAAACAAAGATTTCTACTAGCTCTTTCTGGACCTTTTTTCACAGTCTTCGTCATCCTCATCTGCTAAAAAACTATGAAATTCGGTTGGAAGGTCCACAAAAATCTGTTATTCTGTAAAAGAACAAAAAAACAAAACAGTGTGATAGTGATTTGACATAGTGGCACCAAAAGCACAGGTGAAGCACAACTGAACAACCCTCGCCTCACCTTCTCTTCCAAGCATATAAGATGACCTGTCTGGGAAACCCCTTTCGCTTATGAGCTACTGTAAGACTCTGCATAATGAACCCTGCTCATTATACACTAACTGATGCACCAATATGAAAATTTTTGCCCGATACCGATATCTGATATTAATATTGCTGGTATGGCCGATAACTGATATTTACCGTTATCGATAAATGTAAAAAAATAATTAAAGTTTCTGAGATGATAAAATTTTGTACAGACTAAAAATCATGCAAACTGAATTTTTGAATGTTTTACTTCTAAATAACAAGGTTACAGGGCTACCATAAAACACAAGAAACCAACAGTGTTACTTTTTAGCAACCTTCACCACTTGTAGCAAGTATGTAACTAAAGTAAAGTACAGCTTAACTCCCTCAACTCACAAAACTCCTGTGAGAAAGTTTGGATCATAAATTACAATCATGAACATGAATCAAAATATATCCTCTGACAGTTACCTTATCCAAGCAGCAGCGTTAGCTTCCTGCCATTGTTTGTGTACTTCTGGGTGGCAGTTTTTCCAAATGACATAATCATATTTGTGGTGTTGAATGACTTGACGCGGCATCCTCCTCGCATTACCTTAACTCTGTAAGTGTTGCATACTGCTTTTCGAGTATCTTCTTTCGACACCGTGAAACACGACCACACCACGTCACTGACACGGTCACATGCCCAAACAAATACCACATGGCCAAATCCCCCTCCCCCTCCCCCTCCCTCTCCCTACACACACACACAAACAGCAACTAGACAGATATAAACATCTGTTGTTAATATCAGCCCAGTTTTACTCATCAGATCGATACCAATATGCCAATATATCGTGCATCCCTACATGCTGACTGCTCATCAGAAGGGAGCTAATTAATTCACACGCCAATGGTGAAACCAGGAACAATTTGGGGTTACCAAGGACACAGACTGGAAGAGACATTGATTGAACCATCGATCTTCTTTCTGAGCCGTAGCCGCCTGATTAGATGCCAATAGATGGCCCTAAATCTTACACACTGGACCTTTAAATGAAAAAAGGATTTTGTACAAAGTTACAGTCTCTTTAGTATTCTAAAAAAATAACTTTGGATATTCAGTGCACATATTTAGAGAAATGGATACTAAACATTACTGATGCTTTCCTTTATGTCATATTTAAATATCAGCTGACGCTCACTCTCAAAGGAGAGGCAGCTCAGTTCTCTGCAGTGGAAGAGGGGCTCTTTCCTCACTTCATAAAAAGGGGTCACAAACTTCACATGTTGTAGAACACGACACTACACTGCACCCCGCATTAGAGTGGAACTGGAAGCTCTTTGAAACACAGCACTCTCTGGCAGCCCCTCACCTACACACCGCAGACCTACAAAGCATAAACACAACACTTGGAAAATGAATAATGACTAAAAGAAGCCCACACAGCAGACCAGAAAGGACCTTGTGCTGGGTTTTCTGTGGCTGCTACAAATAACAACCACACAATCTTGTTAGATTTCAAACAAAATACTCTTCAAGGGTGCAACCTCTCCGTCACGCCGGCCTGCTGTTTGCAGTGAGAAAATGAGGCGGTGTGAAAAGGTGAGCCAGGCACCACCAGGGAACATGTCGCTAATGAAAGTTTGCGTGTTTGGAGGTCGAGCCACAACAGTTCTGCCGACTGCGCAGCCGGTCCCTCCTCCCCCCCCGCTGGAAATAACAGCCCACGCTTTCAAGAGCTCTCAAATCATTCCTTACAGATTCCTCTGGGCTCAGAGAACAGGCCTTGCATTGCAAAAGCATATGGAGCACAGGCCCCTGGGCGGGCTGCTCTCAGTGGCTGCTAAATGGGCCGTGCTGCGCGCAGATATCGTAGAGAAAACTGCTTACCACGGAGTTCATTTGAATCCCGGCTGAGCAAAAGTGCGTTAGGAGTTTCGAGGGCGTCTTTAACCTCTTGATGACACTTCTGAGATTAAGAGTGTGAGAAAAGTGACAAGGAGAGACAGAGAGAGCAGGAAAAGAAGAAGGAAACGGTCACAACATCAGGTTCATTATGATGTCATGAGGTCCAGTTCGGGTCCTGAATAATGAGCCTCCTGATTTAAATGCTTCCTCATGCTGTACGTACACTGTGTCTGGATTTCTGGAATCCTCAGCTCCATCTGTGTCTGCCACTCACAGTCAACTCAAACATGTCTACTCTGCAAACTCCACCCACACATTCATCTAACTGGGCCAAAAACAAGCAAACTGAAATTAAAACTCTTGTCAGTTTTGATAAAAACACGCTGCCCACTGAGATGTGCTGTGTTTACCTCCGGGCTGCATCTGCTCCACGAGTAGTCGGCGTGCGCTTGACCAACAGACAACATGCACAGAGAAAGAGCTGTGTCGACAAAAGAGAGGGGTAAAGCGTGAATCTGTGTTGACTCTGTGTCTGTCAAAGAGTCACGCAGATCTGCTTGATAATAGCAGTTATGTAACGCCTGAAAGGGGAAGACAAAACAAATGATGCGTCGTTTAAGAGTCCTTCACTTAATCCTCGTCTAAGTATGAAAGACTCCTGGATGTCAATGACTTTTTTCATGCAAGTGTTGGACTGTACAGATGACTGGGCTGAAATATAAAAATATAGACTGCACGGATTCTAACAAGACCACCCAAATTGTTTGAAATATGCTTCAGCCACATAAACAGTGTACATATATATGCTTTAAATAAGCTGACATCCAGTGATCAAAGCTTAATTGTCTAATTTTGTCTTAACAAACAGATGCTGGTCTTTCTGCTCGGATCTCTTCTGGTCTGCCTCTTTTTCCCCAAAGTTGACAGACCATAATCATCTCCAAATAATAAGAGGCGTGACTACAAGAAAACAGCGTTGTGACTCAATCATTAGTTGAGAATATCAGGTTTACAGTGATTTGAACATAACGATGTTGAGACAACTAAAAACTCATCAACTCATCGACAGCGGCTGATCTCAGCCTGCGTATCTTACAACGCATAGTTAAATCAAACATCGCAGCACAGATAAATATGTTTTCATCTTAAAATAGCCTGAACTCTCACAACCTCTGCCATTCATGAAAAGGCTGGTTCCATGGGGAGCACACAGGAAGCTGCACAGGAACAGAACAGATATTGAAATTATACATTTTTAATACATTCAGCACTGATGAGCTCAACAAAAATAGTTGCAGTAAGCCACAATCTGAGAGCTGTGGCCTCGTCGCAGCTTGGTAAAGGTGCATATAATCAAGACTACATTTAGATATGTGTATCAACAGATGTACGCAGAGTTCTACTTAAGGTTTGTGCATGTAATGGACGTTTTTCCATTTCAGAAACGAGTTCTTGGGTTTCTGGCACTTTCTGGAAACAATTCAAATAATATCAAGTTATTGGAGTTAGTGATAAGTTTATCTTTTAGAATTATATTTATTTATTTGGTCAAATGTCTGGCACAGCACAAATCGAAGTCCAGTGTTGCCAACTTAGTGACTTAGTTGATATATTTAGAAAGTATTCAGACCACTCTAGTGACTTTTTTTTTTTTAAGCGACAAATCTAGCGACCTTTTCTGGTGTTCTTGGAGACTTTTAGAGACTGACATAAAAGTATCGTCCATCCCAAAGCGCTCACAGGCAGCCCAGTCCTCGTGCAGCAGTCCCTCCAAGCTGCCGTCGGACCAAGAGATGTTCACCCCACTATATCCAGACCACAAATGAATGGCGCATGCGTGAAGCTGTCGCTGGCTGATCCCTGAAGAAAATTCAGTTTGTAGCTGTTAACATAGTTAGGGCGCCTTTTACTCATTTTTGTCTCTCCAACCACATTATTCCTCTCTCCTACAGCGTCCATTACAAATACATGGACATGGCCGATTATGCTAATTATGCGATGATGTCATTTAGCGACTTCTAGCAACTGCCAATAACTACTTTACTTACTGAAGAGTTGGCCACACACCGTCTTAGTCACAATTCTTTAAATATCAAATTCAAGGTCTCGTTGCCAAACTGTTTGTTTTTTACATATCAGATTTGTTTAACTCTCATTTATCAATATCGATGTCATCCTCTAAAGTTCTGTATTAACACACTCGTTCTCACCTTGCTGAGTACGAAGTTATCTGAGGTTTTCCCTGTGACGGCTCGTTCTCTGGTCTTCAGCTGATCGCAGAGAGGGACTGTTGATAGCAGACGGATCATGTGATTCTTGATGACTGTGTTTTTGCTGACTGCTGCACATCAGTGCTCAGTTTTAATGGCACACAATCACCACTTTCCTGATGGCCGTATTATTTTTTATTATTTTTTTGGATGGTATTTTTAAAGCAGGCAGTTGGAACGGAGGAGCAGCCAATTATCACCGTTCTAT
This sequence comes from Larimichthys crocea, assembly GCF_000972845.2. Lineage (NCBI taxonomy): Eukaryota > Metazoa > Chordata > Actinopteri > Sciaenidae > Larimichthys > Larimichthys crocea. The sequence goes on along the minus strand of NC_040024.1, from coordinate 184,913 downwards.
TTAAAGTTTTTTTTGGCCAGTTATGATCTGCGGCCAATTAACTGGCACCACGCTGCGGAAGAAAGATGCTGATACAAAGTAATGTCTGACAAAAAAACAAAAAAAAAAACACAATATGGTGAAAGATGAAGGGAGGAGGAGGCTGCAGAGGAAGAGTGGCTCAGCTGCCAGTTTCCAGTGTGGGACATGTGCTATTACATATGAAATATAACAATTATTCACCACTATCAATGCTCATGTTCCACTTCTTAATGACTAACGAACCTGTTCAATGACAAAGAAATGTGCTGCTGTCCAAACATTGATGAACTGCAACGTAAATCTGCTCACTGACTGGAAAATATCGATGTCATGAATAAAAGCTGATATTAAAATGATTTATTTATTACAGAAACACGGGCAGCACTAATAAATGAGTCCGGTCAGAAAAACACGTCAGTTCATTAGATTTGACATTTTCATTACAGTACCAATCAAACTTCTTGCAGCTGTTTCACATTAAAAGCTGAGCAGGAAAAGGAAGGATTACTCCCCTTGAAGCACTCAAAGTCTTTTAATGTGAAACATCTGTGCAGGAAGTGCTGAGCTTCACTGGTGGTAACTTAACAGTGGACTGATGATGAAGTACATGAACATGCCTTTATTAAGATAACAGGTAAACATGGGGGCGTGTTACCAGGAGGGGCAAACAGGGAGGCTTTGACCTAAAACATGACAAACTATAACATACTGTACTATACTACTGTAGAGAAGAGGAACATCTGGAACAAAAGCATCAAGCCAGTTTCTCTGTAGCACTATGAGCTAGTGTCAGTGTCCTTCCACTGATCACCAACAGAACCAAGGGAACCAATGAAGCCACTACGGAAGTGCTAAAAAATGTAATTCCTCGGGCGGCCACTTGAGGCTGGCTCCAGAAGTGAGTCAGTCTCCATAAGTCCCCATGTTCAAATGTCCAACTTCACAGCAGAAATAAACATGTTTACAGCCTGGTACAAAAAACAGTTTTGGTCTCTGTAGCTAATTTCCCCGTTCATGACAACTGTACTGAGGGTGAATTTATATACAACTCACCTGTTCAAATTATATTAAGGCGCATAATTAACAGCTTGACCGCTTCATTGACAGGCACATTTAATTTGGCCGGCCTCAGATCCATGTTTAAATTAGCCAGGAGGCAGAAGAATATTAGAAATTGCATATTTTTCCAAACAGCACCTCAGAACCCTCTGTACATTCTTTATACTGTCACTGACTCTGAGTCAGTTTTGTTAGCTACACAGCTGATGAAGCTAACAATGGTTAGCAGTTCACTACTTCTGTAAGTCTGTAAATCACATTGATGTAGCGTTATTCCATGTTGGCTCTAACCCGGTCTAGTCCAGCCACGGTATTTTGACTAAAGCTGTCCATCATAAACAGAGGGAAAAGCAGCAAATATACTGTGTATAAGATCTGATCCAGTGTGAACAAAGTTCTAAAGCTGTGCTTTTGTACAGTAATCAGTGAGGCATGGACAGAGATCAAGTCAGAGACTGGATCAAACAGGAAACACAAAATAAAGTGTGAGGTCAGAGAGAGGCAAGAGAGACTACAGTGACCATCAGGACGTTTCTTCATTTGAGACAGCAACTGCTGCATGACAAATGAATCATAGATTTCATATTTAATGTGCTGCTGTGGCTGAGCCAGCTCAACATGAGTTATTAAACCAACAACAGATACATCAGGGATCAAGTCATCAGTGAAGTGTGGACCAACACAAACAGCAGGAAGCAGCCCACTGCAGTTCAATCAGTGAACATTCTAAACTACACAAGAACTTAATGTAGGGCTGCTGTCACACACACACACACACACACACACACTCGTTAACTACATTAAGTTGGAACATCTTGTTTTGAATGGGGGTTTTGTCTGACTCTGCCTTGTCCACATGACCAGGCAGGGTGAAGCCACACAGGTTGACCTCTCTGTGTCTCCTCACATTTCTACTTCACTCTCCTGATTTCTGAGCCGAAACACACACTCAACATCAGGACAGAATGGGATCAGATGAGGAGTTTACAGTGTGACGGTTTCATCCATAGTCCACAGAAAATCCATGAGAGCAGAGTTTGTGGGACATGACTGTCTGTCTGCTGCGCCCCTGCGCTGTGTACACTGCTGCCTTTTATGGACACGGACACAGAGCAGGCTCGGACTGCAGTCTGCCTGGATAAAAACTATCTGAATGTATGTACTTCACATGTTGTACAACGCAAACAAACACAAACAGCGAACACTGAACATTAATACTGTTTTCCTGCTTTTTTAATGAACGGAGTTCCGCTCGCTTCCATACAGACACGGCTGTCCGAACCTCGCCTGAAAACTCTGACACTTTAATGTTGCTTTGAATACAGTTCAGTATTAACACATTAAGTTTGACGTGACTGTGTGTTTCTAGAAGAACTCATGTCCCCTGTTCATTTCGGCGTTAGAGCTACAACTTAACACCGTCAGCTGTTAGGACGGTCCGCCGCGTATCGGTGCGATAAACGGTGTGGCAGTCTCCACGGAGCCGGCGTTAGCGCAGCGGCTCTGCGAGGCTGTCTGAGCCGGCTATAGGATACATGAGCGCCGCTCACGAAAGGGTCTTGTGGGTCATACGTGAAACTACACGACGTTAAATATTCAGGTTTTTAAACGGACTTTGGTGAACGCAGACCTCTTTTTTATTTTTAACGTAACGGCTCAATACTCAAAGAAAAGTTTCAGTGATGTCACAGCGGACATTTCCCGCTTCAGCTCCAAACCATGTCCCAATGACACACTTCAGAGCTCCCACACCGCTCGGCTCCACAGCTCCAACGCAACTGGTAGATGCTGGAAGAAGTTTTCCAGCATGTCGGCTCTTCTCTCTCTCTTCTTACCTTGTTCTCCAGTGTTCCCGCTGGCTCGTTCCAGTGTGCCGCTCAGCAGCAGAAAAGAAAGAAAAACGAGCAGACGTCCACATTTTGCCGGTGATATTTGGGCATTTTTCTGCCTGTGTTTACTGTACATCCCTGTGACCCTCGGTACCTCGCCGACCGTCCTCCCTTTCCTCGCCGTTGTTCAACTCTGCCTCCCTGTCTGACTCCTCCGAGCGTCAGAGCGGAGAGGCACACGCTGCGCTTCCGGTCTGACACTATCACAATAAAAGAGCGCAGTGTCGAACCGAGAAGTGAGCACTTCAGTAAATATTTAAAGTCACTGTAATAAGTGGGTCAAAACCAACCAGCAGAGCCCACACAATGTTAGGTTAATTCAGTAATTTTCAAAAGAAATCATATTTTAAGGTCAGCTGGCAGGGCCGTTTCTAGCTGGATGGGGGCCCTCTGCGAGATGCTATTTGGGGGCCCCTATTTTGTCAAAGTCTGAGAGAGAGGGGCAGTCAGTAGCGTAGTGGGTAAGCAGCCGCCCCGTGTGTAGAGGCTATAGTCCTCGCTGCAGCTGCCCCGGTTCGAATCCCACATCGGATGGCCATTTACTGCGTGTCACTCCCCCTGCCTCCTGTCTATCTTCAGCTGTCCTATCAATAAAGGCATAAAAGGCCAAAAATATTATCTTAAAAAAAAACTCTGAGGGAGAGATTCCTAACCTTTTTAGATTAACAATAAATGCAACAGATGCAGCATGTCCCTGAAAAATGTTTAACATAAACTTTGAAAACAAGCTGCCATAAAAACAGTCCCCACCAATCCACCAATTAACGGTGCCTACCGTTATTCTCCTCACTTCAGTGAATGGTGGGCAGCTGTCATTCATACCTGTTGGGAGACGTCATTTACTGCGTGACAGCCCAGCCCAAAGATGATTTTGACTTAAATTTTAACCTATAAAAAATCTGCTTATATGCTTTTTAAAGCATAGACGTGTTTCACACAACAAATGATGGGGTTTGCCTGTCTACAATAAAGACAGGTACTTTTAATTCTCCTAAAATATAATATGACGCTGAACTTGCAGCTTGGTGGCCCCCTGGTGGGAGCGGGGCCCTATGCATTCGCATAGTCCGCATATAGCAAGAAACGGCTCTGTCAGCTGGGCTGGATGGTAATGGATGGATATTTTATGGATGAGCTCAAAAGGACTGAAACTATCATGACTGAAGTGGGAAATGTAAACATTCTGTAAACGTTTTTATCAGCCACATTTTCCTGCAAATACTTTTCTAGAGAATGCTATTCATCTTATCTTATTAACATATTTTCCAAGTTAAATCAGTGGAATTGGGTATTAATGGCATTCATGCAAAAGAGTGTGCTGCTGACGTGGCCAGATGAACCTGTTTAGGGGACATGGGGCTCCAGGAACACCTCAGGAAACATAAAAATGAAACAGAGTCAGAATTAGTTTATTAAGTTTGAAGTTTTTACATACAAAGCATTTGAATTGATATGTTGGTGAATACCAATCAATATAAATAAAAGATGAAAGTCAGTCACATGCTGCAAATCAAGAAGCGAAAAATAAAAGTAAAATGAAACTATAATAAAGACATAAAAATATAATAGAACTGTACGGTTTGTGCAGGAATGTGGAACTGACATGCATTAGCTCAAGTTGTGCTATTTCCTGCTCAGTTCCTGTTAGTTCTGTGTTGTTGACTAACTTCTGTCTTCCCTGAAATGCACGCTCTTCATATGGTGCTATTATACATTTGCAGTAATATAACACGTCTGTACGGTGACATTTCCTGAAGGTGCCCTGTAAGTTTCAGCTAACTGTCAAAGCTCGGATATCACAGCTTTGTGTAAATGCAGACCTTCAAAAATTTGTGCAATCTGTGCTTTCTTTACAAGACTTTACAAGATCACACACACATTTGAAGGATTCCGGTACAGATCTGGGCATTCAAATACACGCTGTGTGAATCCAGGACATGTATACAGACCCAGGAGATTTTATATAAATGACTGAGTCCTCAAATACCAGCGGCAAGTATCTGGAGAGTTTTTTCTCAGTATAATCTGAGGTGAAAGCTGAGTGGAAATCACTGGAGTAACATTTTTCTTCTCAAATTATCTAATTTTCCACTACTTTAACACTACAGAATTTACTGCACTCCCCATTCCTTTCGGAAAAAGGATTGTAGGAAAGAACTTGAGTCGGCTCCACATGCATGTTTACTTTATTCAGAAACAAGTCAGTTTGTTAACAGACTTTATCGGCCAGCAGCCCGACCTGCACCTTGTTCTTTCTGTCCTTCAGGTGTGCGTTCTTGTAAACTCACTGCAAAGCTCCGCAGAGTAAATACCTGTTTCCTGACCTGTTTATCAGAAAGTTAATCGGCCTGATAACATGCAGCTGTCACACCTGCTGCTGATTGGCTGCTGCAGGTCCTCAGCCAATCAAACTGAAGTAAAGACCATCAGCTGTAATATTCACAAGATCTACTGTCCACTTAGTGAAGTCCTTATAAATAAGATCCAATCAGCTAAATGTGGACCTGTGCAGGTTATCTGACTTATCTATTGCACACTTTGTTTTAGACTTTAGACTTTTATTTTGAAGTCAAAATCAACCATCATCCGGCCGTGCTCTCACAGTGTTAACTTGACAGTACCTTTTCGTGCACCATCTGATCTTGGAAGATGCACACAGACTTGTCATGTTGTTGTTTTTTGAAGTCACGAATGACTAAACAAATCTGTGTGACGGGTTAATGGATTGTATGAAATGATCACATCATTTCAATTTAATTTCCAGGTTGTATAGAAGAAACTAAAATGACAGACAAGAAGCAGCTCTCTGTGTTGTCAACCCTTCAACACAAGAGACAAGCTCTAAACACTATAGAAGGTACAGTAGGTCCCTACAAATATTTTAGCCAAACAGCAACCTCTGTGGCTGTAACATGAAGCCAATGCCAAAAACTGCAGTTCCTCAAACATCCACTTGAGGCTGGCTCCAGAACTGAGTCAGGCTCCATAAGTCCCCATGTTCAAATGTCCAACTTCACAGCAGAAATAAACATGTTTATAGCCTGGTACAAAAAACAGTTTTGGTCTCTGTAGCTAATTTCCCCGTTCATGACAACTGTACCGAGGGTGAATTTATATACAACTCACCTGTTCAAATTTTATTAAGACTTAAAGTTCTTCAGGATTAACAGCATGGACGTTTTTGACAGGTGAGTGTCACTGCAGATGGTTTGTTTGAGCACCCAGGCATCATTCAGCCTGTGTCAGCTCCACCTCTTTGCCAGGCAGAGGCAGGACTGCCAAGATGGCAGCGGCCACTACACTCACAGCTTCACAACAGCTCCTTAGAAGACTGTGGATGATGTCATGGAGACTACATTCATGTTTGTACTGACGATGAGCTCAATTGGATTATCTCTGGAGTGATGCGCAGAGAGAGAGAGAGAGAGAGAGAGAGTTCTGCATGCCAAACAGCTGTTATTGACCTCCCACTGGTGATTTTGACAGAGAATGGTTCATAAATTCAGTCATTTTAAACATTTCCATACGTGCAGTCATGTCACTGCAGCAAATATCGTGGGATATTTAAGCAGCAAGACTAAAAACTGTAGCTTCGAATTTGACAGGACAGAGGGAACTCTCCAGAGGAAACCCAATGAAAGTTTTAGATTCTGAAATAAATGTTTGTAGACAACTCTGATTTATCAGGAAGACCAAACTGTTTCACTGTGTGTGTGTGTGTGTGTGTGTGTGTGTGTGTGTGTGTGTGTGTGTGTGTGTGTGTGACCCTTTGGATGTGTGGAAGAACACAGAACGTTCATTAACATTCAGTAACATTATCTTGACCCAACCTGTCAGCTGTCTGGAGATTTAAATAATCAATGAAGTTACACTGCTGTGCCTTGTGTGTACATGAAGTGACACACTCAGCATTTCTGTGCTATCTAGTTGTGTACTTGTGAACTGCAACTCTCTTGCTTTTATGAGAGTAATACTGTTTGAAATAATTGTCTTAAAGCAACATTATGTAACAGATTTTACCTCCTGTTGATGCTACACTGACCTGTGATCAGGTGAATGGTGTCTCTGTCATTACGTCTGTTCTCACACTATGTAACTTTGGGCTCCGGGTCGGGAGAAGTATGTAACGCTTTACGGCACTAAGTCACACAGCACCAACTATTTGACTGATTCTGGTGAAACTTGATTATATTTTATGGAGAAAATGTTTTCTGGTTTTCCCTCTGATGTCCTCCGACTGCTCCGCCTCAACTCTCTGTGATTTACAGAGTTTATGATGGACAGTGAAGTAAACTGCTGACAGCTGTAGCTGCTGTTAGATAGTGTTAGCTCAGTTTGTTAGCTGCTGTTAGCTAATGTTAGCTCAGTTTGTTAGCTGGGCTGATCGGACTGTGTGCTCAGAGCACTGAGGGAATTTTAGTGTTACCACATACGTTTTGGACCACTGGGAAGAGGAGGTTTTCAGACCCCAGGACAGCAGAGCCAGTGTCGTGCCAGAACCAGAGTTAGGCGAGCGGGGCAATGTAACTGGGCCCAGCAGCCTCTATGGACATAATGACAGAGGTCAAAACATTTTTGAAAATACAGTTTGCTTTCTTTGAAGACTGATGAAAGATGGCCATCAGTTTCATGTCTGTGTGTTCAAGAGTCCGGATGTGGTTAGCCTAGCTTTGCATAAAGGCTGAAAGTAGAGGAACCCAGTTAGCCTGGCTAAAGTTCAAATACATCAACAGCTCTACAGCTCAGTAGTAACATTTATGTGGTTTGTTTAATCCGTGTACAAACAGAAATGTTAAAACAAGAGTTTTCCATGTTAGGGGAAGAAATAGGTAGGTTTGTACAGTGAAGCAGCTGGAGCTCTGTTTTCATTTTCAAATATGCAAATCTTTGTGTACTGAAGACACTCTCATCTGTTGGAAGGTGGGTTGTCTGGTCTGAAGTGGTGGGCGGTGGATGTTAGAAACATAGCAGCACTTTGGTGTTTCCATACTAATTCTCTGTTGTTGCTTTGGGATGTTATCTGGCCTCTTTCCCACCAGTTTTACATATTTTTGGCTCTGTACATCTCAGTTTTCTTCTACCAGAGTGAATGGACGTATTCAATATTAATTCACACACAGCTTTACGCCCGCAGCTACACTGAATATAAACATTTTGTGCAACTTCAATTTGATGTTCCTTTCTCTCAGTGGTGCTTCCTCCCTGTGCATCTCCCAGCCTTGTGCAAAATCAAATAATCTGAACAGCTTCAGTTCTCACATCAGCTTCTTGGCTGCGTTGGCCTCTGTTCTGTCATATCTGGCCCTGCACAAAATGACGTCCACAGCTTGGTCAAGTTCAGAAAAGCTATCTGTTTCTTCCAGAGGACCCTGATCGCGTGCTGGCGAGCTGCTTACTCTATAATGAGTGGATGTGTAGCTGTCAGAGCATGCCGGCAGGCCAGAATGAAGCCTAGAGTCATTGTCTATCCATTCCCCTGCTACAGCAGCGCTCTGGTGTCGCACTCAATCTCTTTGACTTTGGAATTATGGCGAGGATTTAGACTTAGCTGGCAGGAGGGGGGTGCTGGATAAGACGGATTTATTTCACCTCATCTGGAAAATGTCTCCTCTGCCATACGACCACTTCAGTGACTCTTTATCCTGCCAGTGGGAGAGTGGACATTGCGCTTGCTCACTGAGCCGTGACACAAATGGCTTGTTTTCTTTTTATTGTCACAGCCACTTGTTACATAGAAAAGGTCAAAGGCTTAGACCTAGACACGCTCAAATCCATCATCCCATTCATGCTGCTCAGGGAGAGAAAGGCAGGGAGTCAACCAAAGGTATCAGAGAGGGGAGAAAATAATATTATAGTGAGGACCGGGTGGTGCCAGATTGTTTTGAGTTTATGATCTCAGAAAACTCGGATTGTTTTGAACAGCACCAAGAGCAAAAGTTGTAACAGAATCTGATCGAAAGAGTGACTTCTGTGAGTGACTCCGTGTCCGGGTATCTTCAGTTCAGTTTTTCTCCCTTTTCCACAGCTTCTTAACCTTGGTTAGTGTTGTTTGAAATGCAGAAGGGGTTCTGAACAAGTTATAAGATAGACATTGATATTTGCTTAAGATATTATTAATGAAGAGGAAGCTGTACAGTGCAGCTTGTGACAAAACCAGATAGAAAACAAACACTGGGGCCAAGAATCAAACCCTGTGGGACAACAAAAACCGATCAGTCCTGACCTGCCAAAAGTCTGTCATAAAATACATGTGCCTATTCTACTTACTGTAACGTCAGAGGGTATTGAATGAACACAGAATGTGATGGATAGTTAGAAGGCAACAAATCAGTCTTATTCCTATCCTGATTGATTTCTTTCAGTCACATTTCATCCTTTGAATTTTGTAATTTTTCTCCTTATGCTTGCCCTTGTTACATTTTCCATCGACCTTCAAGAAAAAGTGTTAAAGAAAGGACCTAGCAGATCATTTATGACTATTTGGTTCAGAAAGTGGTTAGACAACATCACATGATCACTAATCACTCGAGTTAGAACCTAAAATGATTCTTCATGGTGATGCCATAAGGGAACCTTTGACCTATTAATTCTTCAAGGATTATTATCAAGTTCTTCCCAGAATTTAATGCAAATATATTTCAGTTCATTCAAGGTGCAGTTTATAATAAGTTGAATGAGGTAGTTCCCCGCAGTAACAGCTGAAGTCAACAAATAACTCATTATGGATAACTCAGTATAACCAAACCAGGAGGTGTAAAGCCAGTAAAATGCATGTTGGTTACTACAAGACTGTAGGTGCTAACATTTACTATATTACATAATAACAATTATTTGTAACATGAACCAAGGCTAAACTAAACACAGTGAAAGCTCAAACAAAACCAAAGTTAGTGCATTAAAGGTTCCAGCCTTCCCAGAAGAAGAAAGAAAGATAGTTATCTTGGAAACACTGAGTTTAGGACACCCAGGAAATCTGGGGTAGTCTGGAATGAGAGGACGGTGGCAGGCCAACACGGACAGGCCTCAGCCCATCACAGTGGCCTTTAGTCATTCAAATGAGCGGCTTGTGAAAAGAGGCTGTGCTCAGAGGCGCTATTGACGTCAGCCACATTTATTCTTTTCAGGGTATTGCTGGCAGTAGGCCTTACCATCCATATAATATGTCGACATTTATTGATGAACACGAGTCATAAATGTAGTTGGAAGGATGTGGTGAATAATCATTGGCATTTAGAATTTACACACATGCTACACACACTTTTGACATTTTGCATTTATTGGATACCTGTCAGCAGAGACAGACAGGAAGGGCAAGAGACAGACAAACAAAGGTATGGTATTAAACCAGGGATGCTGTGATTACATGGTAGACCACTGAGTCACAGAGACACCCACTACAGTTAATATGTAGCCGGTGTCAGTTTAAGATGTTGTTTAAACAAGCAAGAAACGCGTCATGTCACCATAATGATACATCAGAAAGCCATACTATTCATTATCTGTGTACAATATGCACAAATATTATAAAGCCTCTTTGCAGCTGTCATGCTCAGTATATATATAAATAAATGCTGAATATGAATCCTAATATTTTACCCACATATTGCTTATTTGTAGGAGAAGCACTGCAGATTATTCCCAGTATACCGATACAGCAAAATGCTGCTGAATGAATAAATAAATATCAAAGAAGGCCCAGAGCTTCTCAATCTTGGTTAGTGTTGTTTGATATGCAGAAGGAGTTCTGAACAAGTTATAAGATAGACATTGCTTAAGATATTATCAATGAAAAGGAAGCTATACAGTGCCGCTCGTGACAAAACCAGATAGAAAACAAACAGAACTGGGCCAAGAATCAAACCCTGTAGGACACCAAAAACAGATCAGTCCTGACCAATCTATCCTACTGTAAGGTCAGAGTGTATTGTTCGTGAATGTACTCACACAACAGAATATGATGGATAGGTAGAAGGCAACAAATCAGTCTTAGCCCTATCCTGATTGATTTCTTTCAGTCGCATTCCATCCTTTGAATTCTGTCAACCTCATCACTGTAATTCATGATCATGTCTACATTCAATTCAAGTTCCCATGAAACGGAACACGCAGTGCTATTTGCTTCCTCATTTTTACCTGTTTTTTGCAACACCAGACAGAAAGAGAGTGACTTGTCACAGATGCTGGCATTTGCTGAATGTCCATCACAGCCCTACCCCAAATGTATTTATTGCAGATAGCGCTATGAGCTAGTGTCAGTATCTACCTTCTCTAGTAGCCTGCAGAGGTGGTTTTCTTGCCGGGTTTGGCACTTGGCATCCCGGAAATGTGTAGCTACATGATTGACTGAGCTAATGATTCACTTCTTTTCATCATAAAGTTATAAAATAAACATATTGCTTGTGTCGTGTATATGTATATGATCATGTGTTTCATGTTTTTGTAATTCAAGATCAAACTGTAGTTCTAGCCGATGCTTACATGACCCCGACTTCTTCAGGAAACTAAATGATTTCATGAACTATTCAGTTATTATGTGGAGAGACAACCTAGATTTAGATCAGATCATATTTTTTAATGGAACACACCCACCTCTCATACAGATAGATCAGCTCAGGCCTTATATGACGTCTGTAAGGACTCTGGGCTTGTTGATTTCTGGTGATATCTTAATTGTTCTACCGGAGACTACATTTCTTACTCATCCTAGTAGGCTGACACATTTATATTTTGTTTTTTATCTCAAACTCACATCCTCTGCACTATCCTCCTTTATTGGTAACATACCGAACTCTTACCATGCCCCTGTATTTCTTGGCATGCTCCCCTTTTAATAAAACAGCTCTTTTCCCTCAGGTGAGGACTCAATTCCAGCTTTCCACTGAAATTTAGATTTCAAAATACTTTAAAGGCATTCACCAAGCATTTACAAAAAAGAATAGCATCACTAAGCAGCTTGAGCTGAAGAGACAAAAAACTGGTACTGGTACTGTTCAGAGACTTGTAGACTCAATGCCAAGCTGCAGAACAGCTTACTTAGACACTTAGACACTATTTCAGTTTTTCTGCCTGCTTTCTGCCTTTATGCTAGGCTAGGCTAACCACGTCTTCTAAGTGTCTTCTCATCTCATTCGTGGAAAAAGAGTAAATAGTGTTTTTTAGAATATTGAATTTTCTTAATTAAAGTAATTGGTGCTTGGTTGGAAATTGGTTTCAGTTCCGCTCCTCGTCAGCATTTGCCCACACCCTGGGCCTAAAAACCTCCTCTTTCCAGTGGTACAAACGCCTCTGGTACAAACAGTAACCCTCCCCTGATGCTCTGGGCTCACAGTCCGGGCAGCCCGGCTAACAAACTGAGCTAACATTAGCTAACAGCAGCTACAGCTGTCAGCAGTTTACTTCACTGTCCATCATAAACTCTGTGAATCACAGAGAGTTGAGGCGGAGCAGAGGGAGAGCCAGAAAACATTTCCTCCATAAAATATGATCCAGTTTCACCAGAATCAGTCAAATAGTTGGTGCTGTGTGACTTAGTGCCGTAAAGCGTTACGTACTTCTCCCGACCTGGAGCCCAAAGTTACATAGTGTGAGAACAGACGTACAAATGCCTCAGTGTAGCATCAACATGGTTTATGGCAGAAAGTTTAAACAATGTTGCTTTAATATTTGGGAAACATCAGATCAGAGTCTTGGTATGAAAAAGTCAAAAGTAAATGGTCTGTACTTATATATCTATAAGTATACACCTTTCTATTTTTTTCTGACAACTCAATGCACTTTTACACTACATACCTTATTCACCCATTCATACACTGATTGCACTGGCTGTCATGCAAAGTGCTCATCAGTTTTAGGAGCTAACCATTCATTTGCTTTCACCGATGGTTCAGTTCAAGAACATTTTGTGGTTTAGTATCTTACACTTCAACACTTCGACATGCAGACTGGAGAAGCCGGGGATCGAAGCGCTGATCATCTGATCAGTGGACGACCCGCTCTACCTCCTGAGTCACATCCACCAAGTTAGTCAGGACGATCTTTCCATAACTATAACTGTGACTGTAGGTGTTATAGTATCAACCGGACACACAACCCATATCCTGGTTTCCTGCACTTTGATCAACCACATCCACTACAACCTCTATGTGGTTACATATGTATGCATGTCATGGACAAAAAGCACTGCAGATGATAATCTATGTGTTAGACATAACCATATATAAATCAGATTTTGAGTTTTTCCTCAGGTAAACTGTGCACACCACTACAGTAAGTACAGTAGGTTAAAGCTGAAGCAGGAGGTGGGTGTAAACCATTTACAGTGCTGGGCTGAAGGACACCAGAGAGCCCGCCTCCGTCTTGTCAATCTGAAACAATCTGTGTGTATAGTGCAGTTGAAGGGTCTGTTTAGTGTGCACACTGCTCTGTTTGGGCCCCAGTTTGATTAGCATAAATCTCTGAGTGAACATGACTTTGTGGAGCACAGAGAAATCATCAGGTTAGCCTTGCAGCTCAGTCACGCTGAATGTAGACCACAGTGTTTTCGCTCAAGTACTCTCGAGCAGAGCAGATGCTCTAATCATTTAGTTAGGCAGTCACCTCTTTGTTTTAAAGGCACAAGGTCCTCGTTTGTTCAAAGCACGATTTCATTATCTTTGCTCTCTTCGGGTGCTTTTCTTTACTCTTGTTTCTTGGTGGTTTTTAGCGTCTGGCTGCAGATAATTAAACCTGCACCATTGCCTGTAATGTTATGAAGCTCATTTAAATGATCATGCACACATAAGGGACCAGTGGTGTTTTAGAAATTTCCTCTCTATTCCTTTTCAAATTTTAATATCAAGGACGTATGGAAGGAGGCAGTCAGTCAGTCCTATGTCATATCTGCTTCACCCTGCTTTCGGAGGCACAGGAGGCAAGAGTCAAAGGAATAAAAATAACCTCCACTCCTGCACTTTTGCGTGTATCTGAAAGCATCATGGTGCCTGAAAGATTAGAGCGAGGCAGCTAAACTGTTTTTCCTCTGCAGTGAAATTGATGTGACTGTTAAATATGTTTCAGCACTTTACGCTCTAAAACTTTAAGGCCTATCATTGTGATTTCATATTTCAGGTGATATGGATATATGAACCAAACATCTTTAAGAAAGGATAAAAAGATTTTTATTGCTTTCTTTCAGTGATGCAGAGAGGTAAGAGGGGAAAATATGTATGGAACAAAAGGCAGGATGCAGATAGTTGGATGCAAAGCCATAATAACAAAGTGTTATCACATGGGGTGCTCCATAACTGATGAATTCAGTTCAGCCGTTTCATTTGTACTTGTTTAAAAGGCAGAACAGCCCAGGCCCAAATAATTGTGGAATTGGACACAATTCAACTAATGTACATCACTTAACCCTAAATTCCAGGCATGGCTCCGTTACGTTGTCACTGTTATGGTACATTCTTCAGGCGGCTGCATACCCATTTCAGAAACGTTTTGCCCGCCAGACTGTTAACTTGATCAGATTTGGTCATTTTTCTGGTTTATGTGCTTCACATAACATGTAGTAAAATTGTTTCCTTTTTGTCTGTTTTTATGATCAAGGGGTCACAGGTTGTTTTATTTTGAAAACTGACCAGATTGCCTTTGTCATCTGTGTTGACTTCAGGCCAGTCCGATCTACTTTCTGCGGCATCTGTCAAAAACGGAACAGCTTCAAAATCTCCACAGAACAAAGCAGAGAGCAGCTTCTATAATACACTGCTGTGCTTTTGGTGGAATCACAATCATTGTATAAAACATCCATGATCAGCTCCACTGGCTGTGGCGCAGCCGAACAAAGTGATGTACATTTGGTTGGTATGGTCAGCTGATTCCCATCAAAAGTAAATACTGTACGCATGTTCATCGTTTCAGCTCAACAAGGTACTAACAATAGATCATCATTGGTATATTGTCAGGCCGGAACTCAAACGCTGAGGTGTCAGTGAGCAGATTTATTTGGAGACACCAAAAACCTCGACAGAGTGATACAACACAACAGGCTATGAAAAACTAACATAACTAAGGAAAACAAAAAACACTCCTGAGGAAAAACTCTAAACTGGTTATGAAAAATCCACATCAAAAATCACTCTCAAGGAGGAAAATCAAAAGGCTGCAAAACATTAACTTAAATCTCTACTAGAAAAACGGGGAAGAAACAAAAACTCTCCTGAAAGATGGAAGCTAGACAATACTATACACATAAGCAAGGAACTGAAAATCTCTCCTAGGGAGGCTGAAAAAAAAGAAACTAAACTAAGTACTATGGAACAAAAGGCTAGACTATGAAAATTAAAACACAAAACACTCTTTCGAGGAAGAAACAAAAACTCACGAACAAACTCGACTGTAGCAAGACTTGGAACTGGCTTGGGTGCACGAACAGAGGACAAAACACTTTGGCACAGGACACAGGGAGACACAGAACCTATATAGACACACACAGATAGGTAATGGGGAACAGGTGGAGACAATCAGGAATCACAGCGACAGGTGACACACAAGGGAAGGGCAAGTGATCTGAAACAAGAGGGCAGGTAAATTTCAAAATAAAACAGGAAATGACGAGACAGAACAAAAACCCAGCTTGACTTCACCGCGGTGTGACATATGTGGTTTACTTCATTCAGCACTTTATCATTGTTATTATCACTGAAGCTCTGGAGTCCATCAGCAGGACCTCTTGCTGTGTCTTGTTTTTGACAAAGTAGAAGGAGTGCTGAATACTTCATGTTAGTGTCCCCCTCTCCTGCCTTTCACACTGTTTCTTTAACTTGGACCTGCTAAGTTTAAATGTATTCAATGAGATATCTTCAGCGCAGCTTTGTCTCTGAAAATGTGTTTCAAAAGTGAAATTACAATCTTCAAATGAATTTGGAGCGTAGGTTTTTAAGAGAATTACCCTACATGCTCCCTGTTCTCCCCCAGAGCTTTCCAACTTTAAAGCTAAAGTCCATTTTGCTGAATTCTTTGAACAAACTGCAAAGGAAAGCCTGCAGCTCTTCATCAAACAGAATATAACATAGTCCTCAGAACAATACTGCAACAATAGAAAAAGACAAAAGTACCCAGAGAAAAGTGCAGCAGCTGTTTATTTGCTTTAAAAGGATGAACATATATTTAAAAAGCCAAATAGTTGTCTTCAAACGATGGTGGTGTGGACGGGTACAGTGGACGAGGGTGATAGACACCCTGTGATTAAAGACAGCACTGCTCTGAGCCGGTTTGTTTGACACGAGATAAGTAGCATCTGTTTCACTGCAGGTCCTCGAGCTGTTTACCACGAACTCAGCAGAACTCCGTTCACACTTAGTTAGCAGCTAGCTGGGGGTAAAAGAGGAACATGAAGTAGGGGTGTTGATTTTACATGTCAGACTATTACTCTACATCCAGTTCAACAAGACAGCAACCCCAACCGCTTCGTTCAATCTGTGGGTGACAACGCTCACTAAAGGTTTCATACTTTCTAATGCCTTTAGCACCCAATATCTCAGTGCTGAATGAAATGTTCAGATGTTTGAGCTGTTGTTGAACTTCTATAGAAATCGCCATAGAAGCCAGAGCTGCTTCAAAATGATGAGTGAAGGAGATCTAAGTCATGTCTCGGGTCAGTCAACACCAGTGTTTGCCAGTAACACCTGACTCATTATAACAATATAGTAATAATAAGACTTTTATTAGGCTTGCCCATTTATATACTGTAAATAGTCTAGCCCAGGGGTCTTCAACCAGGGGTTTTCAACCAGGGGTCCACAGAGGTACTGCAGGGGGTCTGCCAATTTTTGTCATAATAATTGAACATTTTTACCAAAATAATGGTTCAAAGACGCACAGCTCTTGACGTTTAATAACTAATAATAATTATGCATGAACTTTTTTATCAATCATAAACACATATAGGCTAATAACCCAGTATATAAATATTTTGATATGGTGAAATAAAAGTTGAATAAAGTAAAAATATAAAAGTTATTTTAGGCCAGACTTAAAATGTGACACATTTTAAAATATAAATTACATGTGGGGGTCCCTGTTCTGTTTTTTTCTTGTCCAAGGGTCCTTGGGCTGAAAAAGGTTGAAGACCCCTGGTCTAGCCTGATAAATTACTAATAACATTTTCAGTAATATATCAAAAATAATATATAATATATCCCTCAAAAAAATAACTCATACACCTGTATTTCACTGTGGTGATGTTGAAAAAAGCACCAACGTTACTTATAAAGTTTGTTAGCTAATGCTGAGGTCATTTGAGTACAATGAGCAGCATTTGAGGGTTTGTCCGTGTTAGCTTCGCTCACCGAGAGTAACAGAAACGATGCCTTCTCACACGTTTAGCCCGTTAGTTATCATGCTTTAAATGATAAATGTCGCATTAAAATGAAAAAGGGAGTAAAGTGCATGTATGACAGACCTCCCTGTACAGATATTTCTGATTTCTGCAAAGAGCTTCACTTGCCAGTCACAGGCACACTCCTCCAAATGTGTACAAAAGAGAACAATTTAAAAAAATCTAAATAAAATGTACACACCAACGTGGAGGTCTGTAATATCTATGTAATTGTGTGAAAAAACTATGTACACCCTCTCCAACACTTTGTGTAAAAGTGTACATATGTATAAAGATGTAAAGTTAGTACTGTTAGGTCTGAGTGTGTGTCAGGACATTTATGAATCAGTTTGACCAAAAACGTATTAGTGAAGATGAATGTATGGAAGTGAGAACAGCAGGCAGTGAACAACGTGTGAATAAATAACTGTGAAAGATTCAGCATGGGTGAGTCACGACATGAGTGACATAAACACAGTATGAGACTGATATCAATGTTCTCACCTCACTCCCATCTTTTACCCCCAAATTGATCTATTTCTTCAATAAAAGAGCAGTATTGCCCCCGTATATTAGCCTCAATGGTCGGGACAACAAGGTTGTTTCAAAGCGCACAGTTTTCTCTGTTGTTGCCAGCAGGAAGAAAACATCCTAACACTGGGTGTAAGCTGAAGGCACCATCTCATCACAGGGTTCAAAACTACTCACACAAAGCTGAATGTAGCCCGGAGAAAACACTCTCTCTCCACCAAATGACTTATTTATACATGCCATATGGTTCCACAGTGTTCTGTGTATTTGCTTTGTTTTGCTCCGAAGAGGAATCAAATGTGACATCCTGTGTGTGTGAGAGACAGAGTCAAGTGTTTCCTTCCTCTCTGCTAATGTTATTAGCAGACCTGTCTGGGGAGTGTGACACACTTCTTACAACACAGGCCCAGTTTTATCAATCAGGGCTTAGCTGGATCCCCAAATGACAGAAAGTCTGCCTAAAGTTTACCCCCCACCCCACCCCCACCCACCCAACCCGTCTGCTAAAACACAAGAACAAAGCTCTCCTACTTTCTCTTTTCTCTGCTGCCGAGCACAAAAATCTCAGAGTTATTCTGAGGTATCCTGGTGAGAGAGATGTTTATTTGGATTATCACATCTCAAGAGGAAGCATGCCTCCCTCAGCCAATTTAGAATTTGCCCTATAGGCCAGAAATCTTTTGCAGAGTGGATAAGTTAATTAAGAACAGTGAAGGGATGATAACGGCCTTGTGTTCTGCTCCTGCTGTACAATAATTGCATTTCATAGTCAGTATTTGTGGCAGGGGGTCATTGTGTATCGGAGGACCGCACTCTAAGAAGATAAAAAAACACCTCGTTATTGTACAAGACCAGAGTGGAACAGAGCCAATTGACTGACAAATCTCTGAAAGCAGATGGGCTCGATGTATTTATTAACTATGACTCTGATTTGCTTTGAAGGGAATGCCATAAGAAAGGCTAATGGACAATAAAGTCTGTCAGCTTAAATTTAGAGCAGAATTAGGTTTATATTGGCTTACTACATTTACTGAATACACAGCAGAAAATGCATGAAACACTATTTTTATTTGATCCTTGTATTCAACCAGCAAAGATTCAGTTGTGTTTTTGTAGTTGTTGTTTGTTTGTTTTTTTCACACTTAAAGGTCCACTGTGTAGGATTAAGTGACATCTAGTGGTAAGGCTGCAGATTGCAAACAACTGAATATTTCTTCCCTTCCAAGCCTGAAGGAGAAAATGGCTGCAAAACTTGCCAAAAATACAAAAGGGTCTACCTAGAGCCAGTGCTTGTTTTGTCTGTTTTGGGCTACTGTAGAAACATGGTGGACTCCATAAGAGGACACGATCCCTCTGGAGGAAGGGTTCATTCGAAGGCAACAAAAAACAGTGATTCTTATCTTCAGGTGATTACACACTAATGAAAACGTACTTGGATATGGATATTACACTTCTTATACTTCTGTTCCATTACTAAATGTTGCACATTGGACCTTTAACTCTTTATCGGGCGAGGAACCATATATGGTCACTTTTAAAATGGTGCCCCACATCTCTCAATGAAGGAGCAGAATCACGTGACTTTCTCCAGCCAATCACTGAATGTTTTTTTTTTTTTGCATCCTGTGCATGATATCTTGAAAGATTAAATGTTCCACATATTTCTTGGATTTTTTTTTTACCCTAGGTGGGCAAGTGACCATATATGGTAACTTCTTTGACTTTGATTTGCAGCCTAAAACTCAGTCAGAAAAGAAAAAATGTCTTCTTATATCCACCAATTACCAACACAGGTTGAAATGTTTAAATTTCCAAGTCTTTCAATGTTAGTTAGTTTTAGTTTATTTCGAACATGTTAGAGTAACACAACAAAGTAAACTGAAAAACAAACAAATCCAATAAGAATAGTCAAAACAACAATAATTGATGATTCTGATTCTGATTTTCATATAGTAGCAGCAGCTGGAGAGTGAGCTAGTGAGACCATCCTCACCAGAAAAAAACACTGTATTTATTTTGTCATTTATTCAATCATTTAAAACAATAAGGTGAAACTCACTTGTGGTCATGCAAATAATGACTGATGTCAAGTTCCTCCAAACTACCAAACTAACTATACCAATGTGACGTTTGTGCACTACATTCCTTCAAAAGGTGCATACCATGTGTTCTGATCTGGCCCTGTTGGTTAAGATCAGGAAAAAAATGTAAGCTTAAGTGTTATGTTGTGACGATGGAGCCATGCTGGAACTAGAATGTGATGCAGTCACATTCGATGAACGGGTAAGAGGTTTTTACTGTGATATACCAATTTGCACTTAGTTTCCATAACAGTCATTACTCCACAAGAGGCCGCTTGAAAGAACAACATCACCAAAGGCTGTTTTTCAAAGAGTAATCCACAAATAGAGCATTGCACTCAGATAATGTTGTCAGACTCAGGGATTGGCATGTGCTATACCAACAGTGCCTATTGTAGCCTGGAGCCTCAGGCCTATAGCAGAGATGAGGAGCAGCTACAGAGGTCCGTAAGCTCAAGTCGCTGACTCGTCCATCACCTGAGGACACTTATCAGACTTCACACAGCTCCCTCTGGAGACACTAGTTTTAATACATATAAGAGTACTCCTCAACACCAGGAAACACACTTTAAAGTTAACATTAAAGTTCCCCTTTAGGTGACAGTGAGAACAGTCTTGAGGGAGTACAACCTGTTTAACATTTAGAGAAAGATGTCCTCCGGCTGCTCCGCCTCAACTCTCTGTGATTTACAGAGTTGTTCTGATGGACAGCGAAGTAACCTGCTGCCAGCTGTAGCTGCTGTTTGCTAATGTTAGTTCAGTTTGTTAGCCGGGCTGCCTGGACTGTGACCTTAGAACACTGGGGAAGTGTTAGTGTTTGTACCACATGTGTTTTGGACCACCAGGAAGAAGAGAATACTGACGGGGAGCAGAGTTGGGTGAACGGCAGAGTAACCGGGCTCAGCCGTTTCTATAGAAGTGGCCGAAGAGGACGTCGACAGAGCTAAGAAGAGAAAAGGAGAGAGTGAGTGAGCAAGAAGCCGCCGGACAAGAGTAAATCATGGACTGACTTTTAGTGGTTGGTGAGAGCTTGGTGAAATAAAAGGCTGAAAGACCAGTTGGTGTTGGACTAGTCAGTAATATGGTAATCTGGTCCAAAATGCCAGTGCCGATTTTTTGTCCCAGTCCGCCCCTGGCTGCAGCAGCTTTTACAGACCGATAAGAAGACACATAACAGGAAACACTTGACACCTGGATGGCAGATAAACAGTCAAATGCAAAGTTACAAAACATCGGTTATCAGTAAGTACAATACAAAACTATTGACGTGCGCGTGTGTGTACAATATACACACATCTACCTTTGCAGAGGACAGATCGTATTATGTAAATCGTCGTGTTGTAAAGCGTCAGCCTTCATTGGTATTGGCTGTACAAACACATTAGTATGGAGAGGACAGAAGCTATTCTGTCTCACTATCTGCTTCAGAAAGAAAACAAACACTGGCTTTCTCTTCAATTACCTCTTCCAGTGAATCCAATCTTACTGAAATTGACATAAAAGCTTGCTCCATATCTTCTCTCATGTAAATGTTTAATATTGAGGAGTGAAGCGAAGCACTGAGGCTTGCAGAGGCTGAATTGGTCTGACCAAAGCAATCGATCTCAGCTGGGGGAGAGGAGGAGGAGGAGGGAGGGGGTGTAGCAGTGACTGGACTGGGCTGGTTATGCTTTCCTGTCCAGTAAGAGCCACGGTAATAGAGTCTGCAGCCAAAACGTCCAAATAAATCAATCACACGATATCACAACAGGATATGAGGACCCATATACTGTCACTCTGTGATGATGACAAAGAGCTTGTCACTCTAACATAGAGCTGGTTAATAACATCATGTAAATGCATTACAAGTTAAAGCTGCTAACACTGGATAAAGTGAATATGTTTGAAAGGTGTCACTACCAGTGTACGCTGGGCCAAGAAGCAGAGCATATAGCCAATAGCAAGGGCTTGGTACAGACCATAGACTGTATAAAACATCCACAGGTTTCTGAAGACTTTAAAGTCTTCTGAATCTTCAGGATAAGTATTAGGTTGAAGTTTTAAAGCTACAGTAATCACTATTATTTATGTTTTCAGCATTGAACCATCTGTACACTACTTGCACACAGAACAGCAGATAAAGTCACTCTCTATCTGATGAACACAGAGAAGCATTAAGCAGCTAAAGAATCAAATCCAAAACACAATATTTGACTTTGATATTCATCAGAGTGGAAACACAACTCCTAAGACAATCTGATGGTTCCATTTATGTGGAAATACCATAATATTTTATGAGGTGATCATGCTGCTGGTTCTGATGACCCTAAGTAGCTGAAATGTAGATGTTATTTTGCACAAATGGTCCATTTAATGGTGTAAACAATATTTATAGTCGAGCTGCTTTTGTGAGCTTATTGAGTAACACACTCAAAGTCTCCCTCTGGGAGTGCAGTGCCTGGCTCCTGGTTGTTGCGGTGTTTCACTGCTCTTCACGTGTTAATGAACCTCTCTGTGTGTGACAAATGATAGTCTGATGGTCCACACCAGTTTTGGATCGTTCAAACTGTTGGAAAATTAAGCTCTAGGCGCCCTCTTGTGTCACTGAAAGGTACTTTCTTATTAAGGCAGAGGATAGTGTGTGTATACCTGCCTTTCCTCTAAATGAAGGTACAAAATATACAATATAATGTCCGTTGTTGTCAGTTTTGAGGCTGCATTGCCTCAAAACTGACTCAATATAGTTGCTTCAACAAAACTCTGTTGAACAAAGTTACAAAGTGAATTTCAAGCTGTTACAATGCAGCTCATATTCAGAGTCAACACTCATTCCAGGGATTTATGAGAGCAAACAAGCACAGATTTGATTAATTCCTTGGCAGCAGGAAAAAAAGTTTTGGTTGGCAATCTGACAGCAAACATGGAGAGTGGTAATAGGAAGAGATAAGACAAACTCAAATGTGTGCACACTGAAGGCATTACATCAGCTGTGAGGAAGGTAAAATGAAAGACAGGTGCAGACAGAGTGAACTTCATGTTTCAGAGTGAAGCACTGATGTTACATGTAACACTGAACATTTGAAGCCATGTTCTTTCAACCAAAAAAAAAAAAAAAACATTCAACACCATATCTACAAAGTTGTGTGTATGTCCTGCATACAAAAAATACGTTCTTAAAATCCTCCTCTTCATTGTTAATTCTAGCCAACATGCGTTCATACAGTATGATGCAACTTCTGACATAATTTCCATCCATTTTTTAACATATGGAGACTGTACTTTTCCATAATCTAAGAATCTGAGCAGCTGTCACCATCCCGACTTTTAAAACCCCTGTTCATATTTAGATATATTTGGCACTTCTGTTTGGTCCCCTAATAATCTTCTTGTTTTGTCTTGGTGATACAGTTACCGTCACGCCCACCATTTCCTCACATGTTCCAAAACTTTCTTCCAAAATGTGTACACCAGTTTAACAAGTAGAAATATCCCAATTTCACTCTGACATACAAGGTGATGCTGAAAATCATCATTAATTTTTATTGTGTGCTTTGAGTCTTTTTTTGGCCTCATGTATATTATTATTTCATTTTTAAAATATGACAATTATTGCCAATACTGGTCTTTTTTTAAATTTGATCAAACTCAATGTAGATTGAAAATATTACACAGAATCAACACGTGGAAAACAAAATTCAGTTTGATCAGGTTAAATATAAAAAATAAATAATGTAATAAAATAAAAACAAACCAAATATTACAGAAAAGTACGGTTGAACAGTTCACTGAATGAAGGAATGAAAAAATCTAATCCTGGTTTCAGGGTCACATTTTCCTGAAGCTTGGCAGTGATATGTTGACTCTCATAGCCTCAGTGATCATGATATCCTGCTAAAAACGAGACTGCAGGCTTGGAAGAGACACAGTTAATATGACAAATTCCAAGTGATTAACTTCAGCTGAACTTTAGGGTTAATCTTTACACAGGACAAGGATTCAGTTTTGTCCCCATGTCTTACAGAGAGTCTGTTTAATAAGCCATGTATTGACAGGACACAAGTACTGATAATATAAAGGTTATTTCTTAAAGAATATCATAAGAAGTGTGTAAAAAGAGTGTATTGTATGAACTGCACATATGGCAGTATGAGGTTTGTATGTTGTCTTGTGAAGTCATCACTGAGCCATGTTCCTTCATTACCATGTAGTTAATTTTGACTCAGTGCCTTTCAGCGACCTCCTCCCTCTTCATCTCTCTTGATCCTCCTCCTCCACCTCTTCCTCCACCATGGCTGCCTCCTTCACCTGAGGGGAATAAGTCAGAGGATCAGCGTAATCATAAGTCAAACACCACGTGTCATTCTCAGCTGCACAGTGGAGATGATCCGTGCTTCCCCCACACTGAACAGTGCTGCTGGCATTTAACATGACGCTCTCATCGCTCCGTGAACTGTTGGTTTAGTAGATCAAAGCTAATTCACTTTCACACCGTGATCGAGTTAAACAGACTTACTGTAACTTCATGTGAGTGTTGCAGCAGCCGTGTGTCAGAGTGCTCCAGATACTGTTCACACACAACTGTTATCATAGATTATGTAACATATTGTAGTACATCTTCCACTGCAGCTTTCATTAGATTCACTCCCTCTAGAGATAATAAAAAGAGAAATACTAACAGCATGTCCAGATTATGATACAGCAAGTCAATCTAAATCAAGGCAGGAGGTCAGCAACAGGAAACATGCTACATATAGAGAGACTGAGGACTGAGAGACGGGTGCACAGATGACCAGAAGCATTGTATTTTTAGTTTGATTTCATTTTTGATTTCATTTTTTGTTTGCTTCTTTCAGTTAAGTTTTATTAGCTATTTATTATTACACGCTTCTTTCAGTTAAGTTTTATTAGCTATTTATTATTACACCTATACCTGCATTATACCTGCATTTGTGATTGCTGCTGCACATGCTGTGTATATTTTAGTGTATTCATTTTACTGTATTCATACTGTTAAGACTGCTATACTGTATAAATCTTAGCTTACAAAAGAAAGAAACTTTATTAACTTAGTGGTAGGTACAAACACAGAAACTAAACAAGGCAGGAAGTAGAATTAGACAAGACACAGACAGAGTGGAACTACAAAATAAAACAGGAAACACAGAACAAACTGCCATAATTTACTTTCATGAAGCTTATAATGTTTCAGGTTTTGTTGACACTGGCAGAGCCGTATTCATTTAACTATGTTAGGTGTTATGTAATGTCAAACCAGACTGCATTATACTGAGAGGTGTTACTAATATTTACATTTACGTACACAAGACAGCCAAAATATGAGAAATACCTTTAAAAAAAATGCCCCAAAAAGAACTCAATAATGACATGAAGTAGAATTTGACCTCTCTCTGTCGACAAAAACTGAAACATTATCAGCTTCATAAAGTCGAATTTATGGCTGAGTTGTTGTACATTGTACAAGTGGAGTGATCTCTACTCATATTCATATATCTCTATACATGTGAACATACTGTGCACCTTCTATCTCATCTAATATCAGCTTTAAGTCTGTATGGTGAACTCTGTTTTGGGTTCCTCCAACTGCTGAGAAAAAATCCAGCTTTTGTTTTGGTCCAACTCCATCTAGTCTTTGAAGATGTCAGCGTTCTGTTTGTTGCTTAGTGTACAGTGGCTTTATCAGAGTTTTTCCTCTGAAAACAGCTGCCCGCCTTAAACTGCATCACAGGAGCAGTGAGAGTGAACCACAACAGTAAAGATGTGGTCCAGACAGCTCGTAAGGCTCTGCACACAACTGATAACACACTTCCCTATCTGATCACCGCCTCCTGACCTGTTTAATGTTGCTCACATACTCCTCCTTTACTAATGCTAAATGAATTTGACTGTACATATATACCACCTTTCCGATCTCCTGACCGCAGAGTCAACTGCTCATCAGAAATAGCTGATTGCATTCACACACCGATGGTTCAGCCTTCAGGAGCAATTTAGGCTTCAGTATTTTGCCCAAGGACACTTCAACATGCAGACTGGAGGAGCCGGGGATCAGCTCGAACTGAATCACAGCCACGCATACTAAAGATATTATATCATTATATACATTAGTATATTTGATATATGCATTAGTATGAGCATTGATGTTATTTGGTTTGTCATTGACAGTATGTACATATAACATGTGTACATGGAGAAGTGTTCATAGGCATGTAACCAAAGACAGAAATGACATCAAACAAGATGAAAGGATTATATGCATACATCATAAGTGATGCCATATTCAATACATTTTTAATCAAAAGACATTTCTGTTTTGAATCTGTCAGTTTCTTCTCCTGTCTGTAGAGTTTGTCCATTCAAAGAACAAACATTTCATAAATACAGTGAGCTACAGATGGAAAATAGTGTCTGACTCGTTTTCTAATAAACACAATATTATAATATTAACATTACAATATGCAGTACATGTCTCAGACACATGTTTTACCGGACATGTGTGGTGGAAAAGAAATCCTTCTTACATCATCACATTATTTGTTACCATGTGTGCCACTTTAATTGTTCATAAATGGGTCTCCCTGTGGGAAGAAGTGACAATTCATATTTGGTTCCTGATATAATTATTTAGAATTGTCCATGGTCAATCATGATCAATTTCTGCAAAGAATATGAGATCGATCAAATGTATCTGAAGCTGAACCACCAGTCTGAGAATTTCTAAGAACCTGCAGCATACCTCTTTTCGTCTAAATATACAGCATATATACGCAAATAAATATATAAGCATTATATGTTAGAAAGTGAAATAAAAGTGTGCATTCAAAGGTTGTTCAAATTCAAATTCAAAACAACTTTATTAATCCTACAAATGGTTTGGAGCAGCTTTACACACAGAGAAACACAGACATGCACATACAAATGAACAGATAAAAGATACAAGGGAGCTAAATTATTAACTGATAAATCAACTACAAAAAGACAAGATAAAAATAATTAAAAAACAAAAAAACGGATAGGAACAGATTTAACACTGACATGATTTGATAATAATATCACCCAGAATTATTGAAGCATGATTACAGTTAGTTTATGTCTGACATCTCACCCTGTCTTTGTTTTTAGCTGCATTATTTATTTATTTATTTATTTAATATTTATTTAATAATAAATAATAAATAGAAATATAATTTTCAGGACACCCAAGTTCAATCACAAATAAAACAAATAAGATAAGACAAGTATGTAAAATTTAGTCACATATTTAAATAAATAATTATAATAATAACAATACTACTACTACTAAGATAGAAAAAAAATAATGATATAATAAGTAATAATATGAAGTAATAATAATGCATTCCATAGTGGCAATAATATTGTATAATACTCAATGTATAATACTAATTAATAGTGGTCATCTCAGATCCTCTGTACTCTTATTCCATCCTACTCAATCATACCTAATAATCTACCTAAATACTCGCATGACCACATCCTACCCCCCCTCCTCCCAAATCCTCTACTTCCCCCCATCTGTTTGCGCATGTTACCGTCTCTTGGTCCCCTGCAGCCACCATTTTCGGTTTTTTTCTTCTTACTTGCCCATTCATTTGTATTGATGAGTATTTTTTGGTTTATTAGTTCCGCCGTTTGTGGTCCACTTTCTTCACCCCTGCCTGCATGAAGCCGTGTTTTTTTTATTTTTGTCTCTTCTAAATCCCCCCCCCGGGGTTCAGAGTTCAGGCCTGACGGCGCATGCGTGTGGCGATCAGTGGGGCAGTCAGTGAGTGTGTCACGTGGGAATCTCTGGCGAGATGGGCTGCTAGCTCGGTTAGCTCTGGACCTCTACACGTTCCACACCCCGCACAGAGAGCAGAGCACACGGGGAGTGAAGGAGAGCCAGGACAGCCAACGAGGACCAGGAGGTACGGAGGAGTGAGGAGGA
This sequence comes from Larimichthys crocea, assembly GCF_000972845.2. Taxonomy (NCBI): domain Eukaryota; kingdom Metazoa; phylum Chordata; class Actinopteri; family Sciaenidae; genus Larimichthys; species Larimichthys crocea. Next base: position 157,037 of record NC_040024.1, on the reverse strand, counting down.
GTGAGGAGGATGAGGAGGAGTGAGGAGTGAGGAGTGAAGGGAAGTGAGCAGGCTAGCCGCTGTTAGCTGTTAGCGGCTAACGGCTAACTACATGACACGAGCCTGGCTGCTAGCCTAGCCGTTACTGTGACGAGCTGACAGACAGACCAACAGCTGTCAGAACCAGTGGACCCGTCCCTCTGGTTCTGACAGCTGTCTGTCAGAACCAGAGGACGGGTCCACTTCTGTCTTGAGTGTGAGAGCCACGGTGTCAGTGTGTGTGTTAGCTGCGGAGCCCATGACGGAGACACGTCACTGCATCCAGACCAGAGTGTCGGTCAGATGAAGCTCAACCACAGAGACTGACACTGTGCACACTGATGTGCTGACACCGACAGCCAGCGCTTACACAGGCTCAAAGTTAGAGGTGGAATCAGTGAAGTCTGGTTATGTCTGCACGTTAACATGAATGCTGACTAACAACCAGGTCATCATTACATGAAGAAAAGTCCTGAGTCATGGTTCTGTCCTGCATATAGTAGGTTACATTACTAACATCTACCAGCACAGAGTGAAAATCAAAGCCATGAGCCTAACAGTGTCAATCAACAAGTGTGAAGATGTGTAATCGTTAAAACTCTTCAGTTCTTGTAGTTGTGCAGTATAGAGTTAAAAATGAATTGTGTGGAAAAGGACAGACGAGGCAGAACAGACATGAGGCAGCCTGGTCTTTCGACACAACACAGTGAAATAATATGAACAAGGTATGGATGGGGTGAGCGCTTGGAAAACCCACATCATTGATTGGATACTGAGAATCATGTGATCTTCCTTCATGATCCAGTTCTGTTCTCTATGCAGAGAATGAAACCTCTGCTGGTGCTGTCTTTGGAGATCAGACTGCAGCAGTCAGGTCTAAAGTCTCTGTCAGCTCTGCCTGAGCAGTCGCTCGGGGGTGTGTTGTGGTGACAAGCTGCTGCGCTGCCTTCTCTCTGACTGACTCCGTCTTCTTCTTCAATCACAGATGGAGCTGGAGGCTCTTCGCTCCACTACGAGGGGGATGATGGTTTCAAAGAGATCAGCCCAGTTCCTTTCAGTTTAGGGTGAGTATGTCCGAGTCTGTGACCTCTGTCTCCACGACATCCTGTTTCAACAGGACCTACGTCAGATGGGACCGAGAAACCCGACGGGCTTTTTCACTTGTACTTCAGGACCTCTGACAAACAGATAGGAGAGCTCGAGGACACCAAAGCGTTCATCCTGGACATCACGTGGCCGGAGACGTACCTGAGACGCGCCCAATGTCCCTTGATGCCTTTTTTAACAACAGAATGTAAGTGGCAGGCGTGCTGTTGCGGTCAGTCTGTGTGAGTTTACTGACTGATGGAAACACTGTGAGCCCTTTGCTGTAGCGAGTTTATCTGTCACCTGTTGAACCCCCACACATTCTCTTAAATGATTGTGTCAGGATGTTTGTTTTCATAAGTCGATGACGGAACAGTCCACGCGTGGATGCTGTCGTTCTCAGACTTTCCTTTATGTTGATTTTTAAAACAGCTCTGCAGACACAAAGCAGCAGATCCGGTCGAGCTGGAGGAGCAGGAGGCCAACCTGGCACCGCGATGTGTCACTCTGTTCGAGTGGGCCAAGGAGAACCAGGAGGCCCTCATGGAGAACCACAAGCCTGTAGTCACTGGCTGTGGTCAGTCACAGTACAGTCCTGTTCTGTGGTGATAGCTCTGTCAGTCGGCATTGTGTAATTTCCTTTGTCTCGGGCATAAAAATGTGATTGCCCAACACACGCTGGATTCACATGAACTCACTCAAAAGTCCCTGTTTTTTTCACAACCACATCTCGATGAGGTCAGTTTGAACGTATTTCTTGATGTTACAGACGTTGACATCGAGTAGTGACGTTGGACGACTGCCTCAACAGCCAAGAGAAGGAGAAGAAGGAGCAGCTGACCAAAGCTCAGAAGAGGAGGATCATCAGCAGAACAGGTGCAAACAAAGATCCCAAAAACATCAATGCATAAGTCAACTTTCTTTATACATATTAAAAAACACACGATTTGCAATGATCCAGCAAGAGGGTTATCAAACAAGAGAGCATTTCTGTATAGTTATTATTACACAGGCTCACTTTGATTTGGTTCAATCCCCGCCTCCATTCTGCATGTAGTTATCACTGTAAATTAAAAAAGAGGCTAAGCACTGTGACCGTTCAAATCAAAGAAAAATCCAGACACGCGGATAAGTTGAAGCTGTTTATTAAAGGTCCAGTGTGTAGGTTTAGACAGACGACAGACAGACCTGCCTATCATCTATCTATCTATCTATCTATCTATCATCTATCACTATCTAGCATCTATCATCTAATCTCTATCTATCTATCTACTATCATCTATCTACTATCTATCTATCTACTATCTATCTATCTATCCATTCCATAGGAAAGTTTTTATATTTTAAACTTTTTCAACCTAAATACTTTAGACCCGTTTCGTAGAAATGAACTGAGAAACATAAATTTGAACACATTAAACATTTTCAAATGATTCAGATTATATTTGAACTAATTTCTAATTTTCAAGTAACAAATGTTAAAGCTACCAACAGATGAGCAGTAAGACGACTTTTAAAACCAGTTTAAAGTGTTAACTTAACTGCTTTAACTTAACAAAATGAACATTGTCAAAGTTCATTCATAATGAACACTGAACTTCTATAACAGAGTAATACATTTTTTTTGCTTTAGTTTTATCACTCTATCGCACACAAGTCAGTTCACTCATCACTCACATCACCTACACTACTCACTAAATGAATGAGAAGGATGAGTCTCTGGTGCTTTGTGATGAGATGACACTTCAGCTTGGCTGACTTCATAGCCTCATTAAGTACCTGAGACACGTACACATTTTGGTCTTCCATCGTTGTTCTCAATAAAACCAACCTCGAGGTAACTGTCGTCATAAGTTTAGCCGTTTGGCCTTGCATCACTAGATAGGTGGACAACTAAATAGGTGTCCTTTGTGCTAATTAGATCAGCTGCAGGATGCAAGTGCGTCCTCTGGTCCAAAGGCAAAGTGACAGATTTACGTGGTGCGTCCCAATCATTCAGGAGTTTTTAATGTCCAAACCTGATGTTAATCGGATTCCGGTCCGGCTGCCCAGCTGTAGTCAGCAGCACAGGGGAAAACCATCTCCTGGGGCCCAAGTGTTTCACCTACTTCGGGTTAAACCCCTTCACTTTCCACACAAACCCAGGAGCTCCGGGTTGACTGTGAGATGCCATGGTCTGTATTTTTGTCACTATGTAGCTTACACTGTACATTTGTTGCTCAGACTAACTCCTGCACTAACCTGCTCCATCGCCAACCACACACGCACGCTCTCACTCTCTCCAGCCCACTTTCTCTCGTGGCTTTAAACGGAAGAATAACAACAAATTTAACTTGGCATAACGTAACAAACTAGACGAGATGATATGGTAAGGTCAACAGAAAATATTGGAACATAAACTCACCTCTTTGTGTGAGTCCCACCTAATATAGGGGTAAAAATAAGTGAAACCACATATCACTAACATGCAACCCTTGTCAGTTACGAAACTTAAGGTGGTCCAGAGAACGTGTTGTGATCTAAACAAATACATAACCAAACTACACACACATTCGTTTTGGCTCCTACAACCGGCCCCAATTTTTTATGTGTCAAATAATAGTTACTCTATTTAAAGTAACAAACACAATACATTCCAATATATTCTTTCTTCTTATATCTGTTAAATCTCCAAACTATCACCTGAATCAGCAAGTCTGGGTGGAAAAATCTGCACCATCGAGTGTGTGAAAGTATGAATAGTATCACCATCTGAATAAATATGTATACTTACATACATGGATTAAGTTCTCCATCATTGGGATGGACTGGAC